>NW_020955033.1:3461034-3484453 GCF_900497805.2 Vombatus ursinus | reverse complement strand
GAAGGAAGAAGGAAAGGAGGGAGGAAGGAAAAAAAGGAATGAGGAGAGAAGGGAAAAGGGAGGGAAGAAATGAGTTTAAAGAAGAAACATTAACATATGCTTTGTCACTGAACCCTAAGGACCATGGAGTCTTTCCAAATAATTTGCAGTTAAAACCTTCCATATATTTCTGTCTCTCCAATTAGAATGTGAGCTCCTTGAAAGCAAGAACTGTCTTACTTTTCTATTCCATAGCCAGCACTTAACATAGTAATTTGAACATAATAAGCACTTAATATATTCTTCATTCATTTGTTCAATTTACTGTGTACAGTTTGTAAATCATGCTGTCTCCCTCATTAGACTGTAAGCTATTTGCAGGGAGGGACTTTTCACCTTACTTTTTATCCTCAGTGCTTAGCACAGCGCTTGACATAAGTAGGCACTTAATAAATGCTTGTTGACTTAAATAGTAGTTATTTATATCTATATAGAAATAGATCAAAACTCTTAGTCTCCTAGGATTCACTCAATATTAAAATTACTGGTTGTATGATTTATTAACAACATAATCAATAATAAAATAAAGGGTCATACAGCTAGATTTGAATTCAGGGGTTCATGATTCCAGGTCCAACATTTTAGCCACTGTGCCACTTTATTGCCATTTAACATATATAAAGAATATAAATGCTACTGTTACTATCTTTATTCTGAAACACTTGGAGGCTACTATGTGCCCCTGGGGCAGCTAGGCCGTACAAAGGAAAGAGTGCTGGACCTGGTGTCAGGAAGAATCATCTTCCTGAGTTCAAATCTGGCCTCAGACATTTATTAGCTATGAAACCCTGGGCAAATCACTTAATCCTGTTTGCCAATACAATGATCCAAAACAATTCCAAAGAACTCATGATGGAAAATGCTATCCACATCCAGAGAAAAAACTAATGGGGTCTGAATGCAGATCTAAGCATACTATTTTCACTTTCTTTATCTTTTTGGTTTTATTTTTCCTTTTGGTCTGTTTCTTCTTTTACAACATGATTAAAATATAGAAATATGTTTCACATGATTGTACATATATAACCTATTTAAAATTCTTACCTTTTAGAGAAGAGAGAGAGGAGGGAGGGAGAAAATTTGAAACTCAAAAAAAATTTTAAATGAATGTTAAAAATTGTCTTTACATGTAATTGAAAAAAAATGAAATACAGTAAAAGCTGGCTTGAAGCTTAACATTAAAATAAAACCCTGTTTACCTCAGTTTCCTCATCTATAGAATAAGCTGGAGTAGGAAATGGCAAACCACTCCAGTATCTTTACCAGGAAAACCCCAAATGGGGTCATGAAGAGTAAGGCACAACTGGAAAAAGACTGAACAACAATAACAACATGTCCCACTCTTTTCCAAGCTAAATATGATGCTTCTATTAATGAAGCCACCTTAAATTAGTTCTTTTGGCTGCCATATTGTACTCCTGAGAGGCAGTACAGTATCTTTATTGGATAGAGAGCTAGTCTTGGATCAGGAAGACATAAATTCAAGTATTTTCTCTGGCACAAACTGAATGTATGTATGGTCCTTCTCTTTTCTCTTTCCCTAATAGATCTACACTTTCCTTCCTTCCTTCCTTCCTTCCTTCCTTCCTTCCTTCCTTCCTTTCTTCCTCTCTCTCTCTATCTCTCTCTGTCTCTCTCTGTCTCTGTCTCTCTCTCTCTTTCTTTCCTCAATCTTGATTAAGTGAAGTAAGTTTGATTTAACAGATATCACTAAGATCTGGCAAAATAAATAGTGGAAGTATTGAGGTTTAGAGGTTTAGGGGTGCTGGGACCTCAAAATCACAGCACATGGGTCCTGCCCAAAAGAATTCAACCTAAGCCTTTTTTCAGCCAAAGACAAGGTTTGTTAGAACATCTGTTACATTAGCCAGACTCTTAAGGAATCTGAGCATCTGTGAGCTATTGGCTAGGTTATAAGAATCTGAGCTCATGGCTAGATTTTAAGAATCCGAGCACCTTAATGGAGACAAAATGGACCTTATATACAGAAAGACGGTGGGAGGAATCTAGAAGTGGCCAAGTAGTCTGGGGTGACTGGACGAAGGGTCAAAGGAGGATCTGGACAGTAGTGGCTGGTAAACTGGAGTGAACAGAACTCCTGGGACCTGGACCAGTGGCCAAGGGAGAATAGCTAGGATTAAGAGTGGGAAATGGCCAGGGGCCATAGGGAGGTAAGACAATGCAGGGCTAGGCTAGGTTAAGGGTAACAGAGAAATGGGAGATTGGGTGTAGCCACAATGAAAGGCCAGTTGATGGGGTTATAGCCTCTGGCTAATGCCACAGATTTGGCCATGTGGGAAAGTCCAGGGTTTTTCCTTTATGGGGTCCAGATCCCAACCCCATCAGAAGGTAGTACCTTGTTTAAGATGTACGGAGTTAGGAGATGGGGAAACATCCATCACAAGAAGTAGGCAGACAGGACAGAAAGCATTTGAGTAAAGACCAAAGGAAAGAGAGGCAGAGGTGATATGGTGGTGAACATAAAGTACAAGTTGTCAGGCTAGCTGGAGGGATACACAGCTAGTAAGTGTCTGAGGACTGAGATCCTTCTGACTCCAGCGCCGTTGCTCTATCCATTGTGCCAATTAGCTGCCCATGTCCACGATTTTTAAGGTTTACAAAGCACATCCTGACTACATTCTCTCACTAGAGCCTCCCAACCACCTTGTGAGGTAGGAATTATAAGTATTGTTATATTATTATGCAGATGAAGACAATGTGACTAAGGAACTCGTCCATGGTCACACAGCTAGTAAATATCAGAGATGTGATTTGTACCAGGATCTTCCTGACTCCCAAGCCAGTATTCTCTGCTCTGTCATGAGTCTTAGCTCATATGGAAATTTAGCTTTGATGACACTCTAACAGGAACCTATCATTCTTTTCTATTAAGCCTCTCTTACATCCTCGGTTCCATCTCTTATATATACATGTTCTTTTGAATCTTTTTGTTGAAAAGATTCCTATTCAATCATAGCCATCTCTCTAGACACCTCACCCTTTTTTTTCTGCATCAGAATCAACTGTGGTGACATCAGTAGGTTTTTTATTTTTCTTGGAGCATGTCATCCCCCTTAAACTGACTCCCCTCTTAGCATAGAGAAACAAAGCAGATGCCCAGCTTCCTGAAGTTCACCATCACACTTGGTCCTCCCTCTGTGCTAGATGTGTGATCTGGGTCAGAAATCCATTATCTAATCCCTCCAACTGGCCTGACAACTTGTACTTTATGCTTACCACCATATAACCTCTTCATCTCTTTCCTTTGGTCTTTACTCAAATGCTTTCTACCCTGTCTGCCTACTTCTCATGATAGATGTTTCCCTATCTCCTAGCCCTGTACCTCTTAAACAAGGTACAACCTTCCACTATTTATTTTGTCACATTTACCTCCCTGCACCATGATCTCTTTTGCTTTTTTGTTTTCAGTGATGTCCAACTCTTTGTGATCCCATTTGGGGTTTTCTTGGCAGAGATACTGGAGTGGTTTGCCATTTCCTTCTCCAGCTCATTTTACAGATAAAGAAACTGAGGCAAAATAGGTTAAATGACTTGCCCAAGGTCACACAGCTAGTAAGTGTCTGAGGCCAGCTTTGAACTCACAAAAACGAGTCTTTCTGACTCCCGGCCTGGTGCTTGATCCACTGTGCCACCTCGCTGCCCACTAAGATCTCTAGTTTATTTTTTAACAGTAACTTGTACAAAAGTTCTCAGTGTAGTTGAGATCCAATGTAGATGCAATGTAGTTATTGGGAACACGCCCTAACTTCTCAATTAATTTCCCATACTTGAGTGGGAGGGCTTACTAGTCATGTCTATGCATGTGCCACAGACTTTTTCTTCTGTTTACAATCAATCAGTAACTAGCAGACAGTGGGAAAAGATTACTTTTTTACTGTGTCATGTATTTTAATTATTGAATTCTTGTCTTTAAGGTCTGGTTCTGGACAGCATCTTGATCAACATAACAGCTAAAGAAATAAAAGTATGATTTTTAAATGAGTAGAAAAATGACAACATAGGAAAGCTTTTCAGTTTCCCTTGACCTGACAATAAAAATGAGGTAGGTTCTGGGGCTTCTCTGAGGGTATCCAAGTGTTATAATAATTCATTCTTATAGAACCACATCATCCTTTTCTCAAGTTTTGTCTCTTTTATTATCACACTTATAGACTTAGAAAATCACAGAACCTGACCGAAGGTACCCCAGAGATCATTTCACCCAAACCCCTATTAATGGGAACCCCCTACAACATTGCCAATAAGTTGTCAGCTGAATTTTCCTTAAATGCCTCCTGGTGCCAGAAACTCTTTACCCCTCAGATCAAATGAGATAGTATTTGCAAAGTGCTTAGCACAGGGCCTGGCCTATAGTAGGCACTTAATAAATGCTTATTCCCTTCCCTTCACTCTACCCGGACCCCCCTTGCCCAAGTCAGACCTTTCCATTTGTAGACAGATCTAAACTAGGAACTTCATCTTCATAGTGGGCCAAAATCTGCCTTTTTATAAACAGCTCCTAATTCTCCCTTCTGAACCCATGTAGAATAATAAATCTAAACTTCTTTCAAGTGCCAATCCCTCAGATGTCTGAAAATAGCAACTGTGTCCTTTCTAAGACTTCTTCAGGCTAAACATTTCCAATTCCATAAACTGATCCTCAATAGGGTAATTTCAAGTCACCCACCTATGGATATAGTCCAGTTAGTGTCCCTTCTAACACATGTTGCCCCCTTGTGGTACCAAATTAAACACAATACTCTTGTTTGGGTCTGACCAGAGCAAAATGAGATTATAACCTCTACTGTTCTGGACACAATACCTTTCCATTCCTCATGGTACAGTAGAGTCAAGAATATGAATTCATCTTTTGAACCATGTCATTTCCCAGGAAAATACTGCTTTCTCAGAATAGTTTTAGTTCTTCTAAAGTAGTCAAAATAGAAGCAATTTTGATAGAAACTAACTGGCAAGTGTATGGCAAGGAGCTATTCTTTTTCTTCCCCTTTGGGTTTCAGAAGCATTAAAATGAATCTTAAACACACACACACACACACACACAGAAAATTTATGATAAATAAATTGACTGAAATATCTGAATCTCCCACTATTTGTTTTCTAATGGTTCTGGCTACAGGGTAAAACTACTCTATAACAGCATATAATAATTCTCAGAAACTCTTCAAGGGCAGAGTGTTTTCTCCTCTCCTTGAACATCTTTGCTGTACTTTATCAGCAAAAAAGCTGAACGTATTCTACCTTAGGCTCCTTTATGACCCTCATCACATTTGCTGTGGAGTTTCTGGGATATCATCATTATCCAAAATTCCTGAATATGGACAATGTGCCCAAGGAGAGAGGGAGCAATGGAATCATATTTGGCTTTTAAGATAGGTTCTAGCAATTTCTATTTAATATACTGTTTAAACCCATTACATGCTTTTACTTGTGTGCTTATATGCAATTGAATATACTCAGTTGTAGACACAAACAGGAATCCACTAAAAAATAAGTGCCAATTATAATGAAAAGATTATTTTAATAAGCTATAATAGGGTCACATTTAAACCTAACACATTTGTAACTGGATTTAGGAGAGAAATCATCCTTTGGTCATTACCTTTCTGCTCCTCCTCACAAGGTTGTTCTGAGGGTCAAATGAGATAGCATTTTTAAAGTGTTTAGCATAGTGTGTGGCACACAGTAGGCACTCAATGAATGCTTATTTCTATCCTTTCTCCTTATAGTGCCTCAAAATCACAGCATAAGGTTGATCTGTCCTTTTCATTGCTCTCCAATGGCTCTCTTTTATTTTCAGGACAAAATATCAAGTTCTCTGACATTTAAGGACTCATAACCTGGTCCCCTCCTCCCTTCCAGCCTTCTTACATCTTACTTCCCTCTATATACTCCAGAATTGAGCTATAGTAGCCTATTTGCTGTGCCTTAAACCTAACCTTCCAGCTCTCATTTCCATGCATTAGCTCTCCTGGAAGCCTGGAATCATCTTCCCCTACCACCTTCACCTCTTATTTTCCTGCCTTCCCTCAAGGCTCAGCTCAAATGCCACCTTCAGTAGCATGCCTTTAACCATACCTCCAGCCAGCCGCTAATGCTTTCTCATTTCATATCACTTTACTCTATTTAGATCTTGCATGTACCTAGTTATTTACATGTTTTCTCCTTCATAAGAATCTACCCTCCTTCTCTTTCTATCCAACACTCAGCAATGAACTTGAACCATAGTAAGCATTTAACAAATGCATATTGACTGATTGACTATTTTATTTCCACAAAAAACTTCTGACATTAGTCTACCTAAAACACTGTATCAGTTATTCTTATCCTCTGCTAATATCAGTCCTAAGTGGTTTTTATTTCAAAATAAGATTTATGTACTTACTGGCATATTGCCTGGAACAAAGCAGAAGTTTTATAAATGCTAATTGATCGTCTGGATAATTATTCTCATAGCATGAAGTAACATTTAAAAACATAACAAACTAAAGGAAATGGTCAATAAATCATAATCTCTCAATCAAATGTCCAAAATGTTTTTTTAAAAAGCTGATGAATATGGTATCATTTGTAACTGGCATTTTAAAATGTAATCAGTCTTAAAATGAAGGGACATTCTGTCATTTTTTCATCCCTTGTAGTACTACAAATTGGCAAGTAGTACTAGTTTTCTTTATTTTAGCCTTTCATGCTCAACAAATGCTTAACAATCTTACTAAATTTTTCATAGGTGTGCTCAACACCTATGGCAGCACAATCTTTCTCCCAGACTCCACCCTGGAGTCTGAAAGCAAATTGAAATGTTTTTTTGAATGATGACCTAACCAACTTATTCAATAGGTATCCAGAATGCTCACATAGTGACACTTAACTTTTATCGATTTGAAAAAAACTTTGCTTTTAACCAGTAAACATAGTAATAAGTGACATGTATAAGGTGTTTTGAGGTTGCATAGCACATTTCACTCCACCTCACTTGATTTTCACCCAACCCTGTGAGACAAATACATGTTTTCCCCATTTTACAGATGAGGAAAATGAAGCTGAGGGAGGTTCAGTGACCTGGCCAGAGCTATAACTCCTAAGTGTATGAGGTGGGATTTGAACCCATATCTTACTGACTCTAAGTAATTTGTCCTTATTAGGTATCATGATACTATGAAATACATGTGTCTAAAGATGGTGTTTGTTGTTAAAAAAAAATTCTATCTGGTGTTCCCAAATACCTCAAAATGCTATTTTCTATTCTAGATTAACCTCTTCTAAAGTCCTCTCACATGCCTGGGTTCTCAAAGGTTACCTGAGTGAAGCACAGGTTCTGATAGGCCCTGCCAAGTTGCAAAGGCTCCAGCATGGGTGGAAAGACAGAGCAAGTACCTGTCTCCTTAAGTTTGAAGAGGCTCATTGCCAGAAGATCAGCCCCCAGATAAGGTGTCATTGGTTTGCTGTTGTTGTTGTTGTTGTTGTTCTTTTCCTAAACACAGCAAAATAAAAAGACTGTCTACTAAGACATAGTGGGGTTACGATTGGCATGGGTCGAATGAAATAACCTCCCTGGACCTAAGTGTCTTCATCTCCTTGAAAGTTGGCTCTGTCCTGGGTCCTCTCCTCTTTTATCTTTATACTACCTAACTCTGTGATCTCATCAGCTATCACAGGTTCAATTTCTTCTGTGCAGACAATTCTCAGAGATGTATATCCAGTCCTAGTCTCCTGAGCTTTAGTCCCTATCTCTTAGACCTCTTGAACTGAATGTTTCAAAGGCATTTCAAATTCAACATTTCCAAAACAACAACAACAAAAATTTCATGTACTTTTCTCCCCAAACCATCCTCTCTTCCAAACTTCCCTATTACCATCATAGACACCACTGTCCTTACAAACACCCACATTCACAACCTCACTGTCATCTTCAGCTCCTCAATCTCATTCAGCCCAGATATCTAAACCATTGCTAAATTTTGTCATTTCTTCTTTTACAATATCTCTTTTATAGGTGCCCTTCTCTACACTTATATAGCCACCACCCTAGTCCAAACCCTTACCCCATCTCTCTTGGACTATCTCAAGGGCTCCATTGCCAAATTGTTCTTCATTTCTCCATATCTAGTGCCAGGGCATCTTGTTCCATGGAGTTCAGACCAAGCAAAGCAGCAGATGGAAAGTGGAATGAGCTGAAAAGTCCAGGTCCTGCCCTCTATAAAGGAAAGCTGTGGGCGGAGTTGAGTGCTCCATCCTCCAGCCCTCCAATCAAATGTACATGATAATTATCCACACACCTCTTGAAGGTATTATTGATAAAAATATGAAAAAAGAACAAGGAGGCTTTTGAATTTTTTTTCTATAGAAGATCACATCTTGACTTTGAAAGATGAAGAGCAGTGGCTCCTAGATTTTTAACTTTAAAAATTTTCATGAACATTCACATGATAGTAATTGTGTTATTAGTAGTCATTTATTGAACATACATGATGGTAAAATGCCTACTAAACATATGGATTTCACTGATCCCTTCGCAATAAATCTATGACCCTTCTGGCAACCATTAGGCAACAAGCTGGGAATCAATAAGAAAGAAAATACAAGATCTCACTGCATTTGTTTCTTGATTATAAAAAATCTTTGGATTTGGTAGAGCAAAACATAGCCCTAGAGTTATCACCTAATAAAGCACCTCTCAAGTTTATTTTAAAATCATACCAGATTCCAGGCTGATAGATGCCACCTTAGAGAAAACTGCTCAATTATCATCGGATCATCAATATTATGTAAAGTGCAAAACAGGGAGTTCTATTATCACCAAAAGTGTTTGTCTCTGTCAAGAAATATGCCTTTTGCAAAGTCCACATGGAAGACGGATTCCCTATGGATAGAGAGGTCATTCATATACTCCTCTCTGAAGATGACATTGTGCTGACTGCATAAAGTCTCAGAATATTAGAAAAATATCCCAGCTATTACAGAATATTACGATACTACAGCAGATAGACAATGAGTTGGGACCAGAATTGAAAATGAGGAAGAAAATAGTCTGAATTACATTTGAGAATTTGGGCAGTGTTTTTAATGGCAAGGTAACAAGTGTTTATAAAGTGCCAGACAATGTGCTAAGTGTTGAGGATACAAATACAAGCCAAAAAAAAGCCAGTCCATGCCTTCAAAAGAGCGTACATTCAATGGTGGAAGACAACACACAACAGGGAAGTGAAAGGGGGAGGAGGAAATAACCACAAAGGTGGTTAATTCAGAAACACAGCTGGGAGAAGAATGAAGGTTGACCTGTGTGAGCCCCTCCCCAAAATGGAGGTCCAAGTAAGAATTCATTAGTGACAGAAGGGGGCTGTGATGTTCTAGGGTGAGGAGACCTTAAGTGCTACAGGAAGTTCTTGGGGAGTTTATAACTTAGGCATGGGGTTGAAAACCATAAAGTCAGAAGTATAGCTAAAAGGGAAATGATATTGAGTTGCTACCCTGACACAAAACCCTGTGGTTTTAATACGATTGTTCTAGTGGTTATGCTACATGGCTGCAAATTATGGAAGAGCACCATATCAAATCAAAATTGTAGGTGTACCTAAAGAGCATTGGAGGGGCAGGCAGAAACGGGCTACTTCATTTCATCTTTGTATCCCAAGTAGTAGATAGATCACTGAACCTTCAGTCAGGAAGACTTGGGTTCAAATCCAGTCTTAGCCACTCCTTTGTTGTGCTACCTTAGGCAAATCATTTAACCTCTTTGCCTCAGTTTCTTCAACTATAAAATGGGAATAATAATGGCACCTGTCTCCCAGGATTGATATGAGATAATATTTATAAATATTTATAAAGCACTTAGGACAGTGACTAGCCAGCTAAAAATGCTAGCTGTTGTTGTTTTATTAAGAATCTAACACAGTGCCTGGTACATATTAGGAATTTAATAAATGCTGGTTCCAGAAACATATTAACAATGATGATTTGCATGTAAGAACTGACATAAAAAAACACCCATGATATATATATATGTGTGCGTATATATATATATTTATATGTGTGTGTGTGTGTGTGTGTGTGTGTATATATATATATATATATATATATATATATATATATATATATATCAGAAAACATGGCAGACCAGTCACTACTCAAAACAAAGGCTAACAGAGATAGCCCAAGTGTTGCACTGGTACAAAATGTTTAAATTCCACAGGAAGTTGTAGTGAATATTGAGTACATCTCCTGCCAAAGATTACTGGAAGACCAAGTACAAGTCACACAGAATGGGAAGGTATAGACGATATATAAAAAACTGCACAACTCAAAGAAGTACCCACGTAAGTGAGATCACGTACCTAATGTCTTACAGACGTATTCTCCTAACATGTTTTTTTGAACATTTATAAGTCTATCAACATCTTAGGCAGATGGGTTATTAGCAAAACTCTTCAAAGAGTAACACACTCAGAATAAAAAAACACAAACAAGAGCAAAAAAACTTTCCATTTTGCCCAGCTTTTCAATCATAGCAAACCTCTCATTTGCTCCAAATATCTGCAAACTGCTGATAAGTGCACAGTTTGGAAGAAAAAGAAGCACCTTAAATTGGTTTTATATTTTCACGCTGATGTCTGGAAGTATGATAGAACTGATTCAATGACTACCAAAGAGTCAGATGATAGATTAGGAGAGGGATAAAACACATCAGTACTAAATGCCAAATTTTACTTTGTCTTTTACCTCCATCTGTTTTCTTAAAAAGTCTAAATATTATCCAGGATACTCACTTTGTACTTAACAAAATAAATATCAACTACAAACAAAACCAAATCTTACATATCCTAAGACAAATATACAGGTTATTCAATAGTTTTAGTGCAGTTTTAGTCTATTAAAGCTTTAAACTGCACCAACATTTTGGGGATAACCCACACAATTCAACCCTCTTAAGCACACATTGCCTGGACAAGTGTCAGAACAAATAAGACTTCTGATTGTCCACAGACCTTCTGTATCACTTATTGCAGATGACCCATTCCTCTGTAAAGACTTGATTGATAACCACTGCATTTACAATGAGTGAAATAGGATTTAGCATCTCCTCAATGGTTTCACTGACTATCACTAATCCATCTATACAAGATCCATTCACATTGACATAAATATCCCACTGGTACAAATGAAATGAGTGGTCTAGTTTGCTGCTAACTCAATTGCTCATTTGCTCATTGTATTTTTTTTTACCATATTTCTAAAATCACACTTAGTGGCAAAAAAAAAGAAAAGAATTAGTGCCCCAACTTTTAAAATAAGGTCCACAGTATTGAAGAGTCCAAAAAGTCCTGAACATAGCATACAAGACAAAGGAGGTTTAGAGTCCAAAGATTTCCAAACCATGCAAGTTATAATCCTCCTTTGAGGAAAGAGGGAAGGGGTTAAGATCTCAAAAAGTTGCAGTGGTCTTTAATCATGCCAGAGAGAAGATAGGCTGCTTCTTCAAAGGGTGATATTGGTAAGAAGTTTAACCAAAAGGAGTTGTGGGAATAAGTATGAAGAAAGAGACTGAGACATAAAAATTTTACAAGCCCACATGAGAATATCCAGCCTGTGCTTAGAAACCTGAAATAGCTAGAAATTTTTTAAGTCATGAGATAATCTCATTTTCAGTCTAATAGTTAGTAACTACTCCTTTATAGCAAAATAAAATCTGCCTCCCTATTAATTCCATTCACTAGTCCAATTTAAACTTTCTGTAACTATGCATTAGTAAGAAATTTCTTCATTATTATGGTCTTTCATATAGTAGAAGACAGTCTTTTTCATTTTTTTTCAAGCTAAGTATCCCCAGTTCCTTCAACTGACAATCCTATAGCATGGTTTCAAGGGCTCCTAGAGCTGGTTCCTCTTCTCCAAATATTCTTGTTAAGATCTCTTTCAAAATGTGACACTCACAACTAAACATGATACCCAAAGGTAATTATGACCAACAGAGAGATAATGGACATCATTCCTACAATTTTAAGGCATAATTTTTATATCTTTTTATTGAGGAGTTTTTAGGGTTTTTTTTAAGAATATAGGCAATGATGAAAGGGACATTGTGACTATAATTTCATTCCCAATATAGGACAAAAATGCCAGATTACTGGTTACTTCTATGCTGCTACTTTATAAATAAAATGTCTACAATATTTTCAACCTTTTAACCTTTCTAAAATCTCCAAGGCAGATTACAAAGAAGTATGGAATCACACATGGTGCTATTGAGAAAGAAAACAATATTATTAGGCAACATGAAATTGGTAAGAGTTAGAAACATGAAAGAGAACTATTATGAGTGGGAGATAATTGTGGAAAAATATCAGATTCCAATAATCATTATCAACTTTATGTATTTTGAATTTTGTATCCAAAAGGAGTTACCTGAGGTAAAAATAGACAAAATAGTTAATATTAGAAACTTGTACAGCTATTTAGGAACAGCTAGGTGGCTCAATGGATAAAGCACCAAGCCTGGAGAAAAGAAGACCTTCTGGCCTCAGATATTTACTAGCTATGTGACCCTGGGCAAGTCACTTAATCCACTTTGCCTCAGTTACCTCATCTGTAAAATGAGCTGCAAGATGAGAAGGAAAGGGCAAACCATTCCAGTATCTTTGCCAAATGGGATCACAAAGAGATGGAAGTGACTGAACAACAATAGCTTTTCATCTAGAGGAGAATTTTTATAGAAGCACTCTGACCTGCCCCCACCTTTTCAGGTTAATAAACACTGAGTTAAAAGGCAGTGATAAATAGTGGTTAGAAAACTGGCCTCCAGTCTGAAAAACTGAGCTTCAATCCCTCTTCTGACAAATACCAGTTCTATGACACAAAGCAAAATCATTGAACCTCTTAGTGGCCCCCAGCAACTAAGACTACAAGTAAAACAGAAAGTGCCACCTGGCCTTGGTAACCCTTCATAACCTAGCCCCCTTCCGACCTTTCCAGTCTTCATACATCTTACTCCCTACTCCATGTACTCTGCAATCAAATGGCATTGATCTCCTTGCTGTTCTCACACACTATACTCTGGCTCCCAAATCTGGGAATTTTAATTGATTGCCCCCATGTCTAGAATGCTCTCCTATTATATCTCTATCTTTTGGCATACTTAAATTCTTTGAAGTCTCAGCTACAGTGCCACCTTCTACAAGAAGCTTTCCCAGTCCTCCTTAATCTTAGCATCTATCCTCCATGATTATCTCCAATTTGTTTCACACAAATCTCTCTACGTAGTAGTTTACATGTTGTCTCTCATTAAACTGGAAGCTCCTTGAGTGCAGGAATTATTTGTTTTTTGTGTTTTCTTTTCCTTGTATCCCTAGTACTTAGCATAGTATCTGGCATACAATAGGTACTTAATAAATGCTTCTACTAAACTTAAGCATTTAATCAATGCTCTATGTTCTTTATTCAATTAGAAATATGGATAGAAACACATTTGAGATTTTTCTTTGAGTTTATTATGATGAGAAATCTATTAAAGAATCTATAATTATTTAGAAAATGGGTTCTGAATACTCATACCTCTCACTGGTACAATGTTTTACACTTTTTACTGAATTTCCACCTACAGGATCTCACCTGACTCCCACGGTTCCCAGAGGGAAGTAAGAAAGCTATTTATTATCATCCCCTTTTGATGGCCTCTTAAGTAGAAGGAGAAAAGGAGAAACAAGAAACTCACTGAGACTAGGAACTTATAAAACGTGATTTAAAATAAACTCAAGAGAAAAAGTTTTCCCAGATCTCCTTTATAGTGCCAAATGATTATCTGAGGAGACAAAATACTGCAGCACTGACTTCTTTATTATCTAAGTGAAAATTTTTATAGCATAAAGGTAATTTTTTAGGAAAAGGAAAACCTCAATCCATCAAAACAAAAGAGTTTAATTGTACAAAGAAGCAATGGAAGACCCAAATCACCTACATGAAAAAGAAACTGTTCCCTTGCTTGGACTGTGTATCCACATCCGTTATCACAATGTTCATGGTTTCTACATCAACATCTACAGCCCTGACTTCTCACTTGAACTCTCTATCTACATATTTCTAGCTATGTGCAGAACAATTTTCCTTACTTCAGATCTACTATGTCCAGAACCAAGGTCTCTCCCTTGCAAAAAAACCAGCTACCTTTCCAAGTCTGAACCCATAAGTCCTCTCCTCTGATACTCTATGGTACTTAAAGGA
Organism: Vombatus ursinus; assembly: GCF_900497805.2. Classification (NCBI taxonomy): domain Eukaryota; kingdom Metazoa; phylum Chordata; class Mammalia; order Diprotodontia; family Vombatidae; genus Vombatus; species Vombatus ursinus. Next base: position 3,470,182 of record NW_020955033.1, on the reverse strand, counting down.
AGTGCCAAACATTTAAACACTTCATCATACTTCATTTTTCTATGCTCAGTTTTGTTTCTTCTGTGTTACTCTTGTTTCCTCAATCTAGGCTGACAACTCTGGAGGAAGATATTTTTCATCTCTTCGCTCTATCCACTGCAGCATCTAATATGGTGCTGAGAATATGGCAACCATTCTGAAGTTTTTGTCAATTTATTATTTCACTTTCCTCTGCTAGAAGCATTTGAGTCACCTTTGGTTCTGTTCTCTTTCCTCTTTTGTATCCATCTGTCACCAAGTCCTAGTCTCTCCTTCTTCAAAATATCTCCTATTTGCCTCTCCCATAGGTATGTCACAAACAATCAGTGTTTTAGGAAACTCTTTTAGACTGTAAGTGGCAAGAAAGTACATATCTGCATCAGTGGAGGGAATTTTCTTTTTGGGAGTTTCTACATATGCCAGTGGAATAACAAATACAAGTCCATATAGCCTGACCTCCATGTTCACTGTCTTCACTCTAGCTCTAGCTCTAAGTCTTAAATGATCTAGATGATTGAAATACAAAGACAACTTAAGTAACTAAATGTTCTCTAAGGTCCCTTCCAACTCAAATTCCAAGATTCTGTGATTTCCCTAGTCTACATTGTTCTCTCCTTTCTCTGACCTCCTCCTGCACTTAATTAGTGCTATAGTAATACTATAGGGTTAAATAAATCAATATTTTTTTTCTTCCCTGGCTTCTTCCAAGCCTTGGAGTCAGCCCTGCCCTAGCACAAATATGTCTACTGGCAGAGTACCTCTTATATCCCTACTCATCACCCTTTCACCTCTCTGGATATCTTCACTTCTAGAGAATAGGTAAGCCCCCATTCATTTTTCTTAACTTTAAGCCAGCTCTCATACTCTCCCACTTTTGCCCCAAGATTCTCAGATTTGTGCTGTATGACATATTTGACTTTATGGCAGTATTTATTTTTTTTTTTTGGCATAATCTAGCTTGCCCAATGTCCCATTTTATTTCAATTCAGGTTGTAAGGTTTCTGAAAAAGCAAATTCTTAAATGGAATACTTCCTCTGTGGATAAAGGAATTCATGTATTCAATAAATATTTTTTATTTGTTTGACTTATACTTCAGCATTTCAGAGCAAAATATACAGTTTTACTATGATTGTCTCCAGCAATGCAAGCTGTAATCATTCTACATGTCTTCTCATCTCTTTCTAGTCTTCTCAATATTTTTTCCCATAAACACTCCATACAGAGCCAATGTACTTAGAGGTTCCCCTCTAAGTAATATAATAGAGCATAGGGGGTGTTCATGGAAGACTAGTACCTCTGGTGTGAAGGCTGTTGAGCTCTTTTCAGGGCTGCTGTTCTACCTCTCACCTGTGGCTCCAAGAAGCTGTAGCATGCCCAGTGGCCACAACCCAATAAACCATTTTGGCTGATGGGCTACACCAGGTTGAGGTTACCAAGGGGTCTCAACCCCATTGGTGAGTTAAGGGGGTATCTACCCCAAGCATGTGAAGACTTCCTCTGGTGGAATGGGAGGATGAGGACAATTTGTTCCAATGGTCATGAAGGCAGGTGAAGCAAGCTCTGTGGAGCACTCAGAGCTTAGGTAGACATTGAAGACACCAAGATCATTCACTGCATCTCGAGCCATCACTAGTTGTCTTGATTCTGTCCTGCCACTGGACTGTGATGACTCTGGAGGAAAGAATGAGGCTGACGACCTTGTGCAACTCTTCCTCACTTAATCCAATTTACTCGTGAATCAAAGCACATCACCCATACCATTTTACCATTTTACATGTCTCAAAGTTCTGTGGCAATGGGCAAGTGACAAAGCAGCAGATGTACATACACTGGGAGCTGTAGTCACAATCCTGCACACAGAAGGCCCAGGCCATAGGGTCGTTTCTCACTGGAAGCAGCAGTGGGATTTGGCAGCCCCCTGGTTGTCTGAGCAGCCTTTTAAGGATCACACTGCTCATCTCCTGGTGGGAGGAAGGGGCTAGAAAAAGTGCCCTAAAAATTGTCTGCTTACCCAACCTTGGCCTGATTACTGTAGCAGGAGGGGAATCTCACTCTGTGATCAAAACACAAAAAAAAGTTCAAAAAAACATGTACAAAGACAATTCCACTCACCAGAGGCACATGAACTGTGCACACACTTATAGACAACACAAAATCCAGTAGACCTGAAAGACAAACAGCTCTTGTTGCAAGAGAATTCAGCAGGTATCACATCCAAATAGCAGCCCTGAGTGAAACAAGGCTAGCAAATGAAGGTCACCTTACTGATGCTGGAGCTGGATACATGTTTTTCTGGAGTAACCACAGTGAAGGGGAGCACTGTGAAGTTGGTGTAGGTTTTGCAATCAAAACTAATCTAATCAACCAGCTTGTATGCCTACCAAAAGGAGTGAACGACTGGCTCATAACAATGCAATTACCACTTGCGGGAAAATGTCACACCACCATCATCAGTGCCTATGCTCCCACCAAGACAAACCTTGATGAGGTTAAAAAAAAATTTTATGAAGATCTGGAGTCCCTTATCAGCAATGTGCCAAAAGAGAGCAAGCTTATAATTCTGGATGACTTTAATGCTAGAGTAGGCTCAGGCTATCAGATTTGGCAGGGAGTTCTAGGGAGGAATGGAGTTGGAAACAGTAATAGCAATGGTCACTTACTACTGAAGACTTGTGCATCTCATGATCTTCTCATCACCAACACTGTCTTCTATTTACCTAAACACAATAAAACTTCGTGGATGCACCCTCACAGCAAATGTTGGCATTTAAAAGACTATGTGATTATAAGGAGAAGAGACAGATAGGATGTGAGAGGTACAAAGGCAATGTGTGGCACTGAGTGCTGGACTGATCATAGACTTACCCTCTCTAAGCTAAATATTGACATTCAACAAAAGCAGTGTCCCCAAGGCAAAATGACTACCAGAAGAATTAACATCAATAGATTAGAGCTCTTCTCTAAGCGGGAACAGTTTGTTGCTAACTTGGAGGTAAAGTTGAGTCAACACACAGTTGGCAACAATGGAGCAGAAAAGGAAGGTGCAGCTTTCAGAGATTTGGTGTATAACACTGCATTTGCTCATCTGGGTCAGAACACTCACAAACATCAAGACTGGTTTGATGAAAATGATGGGGAAATTCAGAAGCTGTTAAATGAAAAAACGAAAACTCCACAGGGTTTACCAGCAGGATAGTTCATCCATCTCTAAGAAGGCAACATTTAATTCCATCAAAAGTAAAGTATAAGCAAAGCTTAGGGATTCTTGGCTCAGTAAGAAGTTAGATGAAATTCAGTTTTATGCTGATAGTAACAATCCAAAGTGTTTTTATGATGCCCTGAAGGCTATTTATGGGCCAGAGACTTATGGTGCATCTCAATTACTCAGTGCTGATGGAGCCACATTGATCAGTGATAAGGACATGATATTAGAGATGTGGGCTAAACACTTTCATAGTGTTCTCAACAGACCATCATCAACCAATGCTGAAGCCATTGACCATTTACCTCAGTTTAAAGTGAATCCCTCCCTAGCTGAAGTTCCAACTGAAGAAGAGGTTTTGAATGCCATTAGGTTCCTTTCATGTGGCAAAGCACTTGGTGCTGATTGTATTTCAGCTGAGATTTAAAGGTGGGGGTCCACTGCTCATACAAAAGCTGACTGAAATTTTCCAGGTTATATGGCAAGAGGAGGTTATCCCCCAGGAGTTCAAGAATGCCTCCATTGTCCTTCTCTATAAAGGCAAAAGAAATAGATTGTCCTATGACAATCATGGGGCAGGTAGGGTCTCTCTCTTAGTCATTGCTGGCAAGATTCTTGCATGAGTCCTCCTTAATAGGCTGATCCTTAACCTGGAAGATGGTCATCTACCTGAGAGCCAGTGTGGCTTCAGAAAGGGCTAAGGAGCAATTGATATGCTGTTTGCTGCCTGACAATTCCAGGAGAAATGCCAGGAGTAGAACGGAGGTCTGTACACAACATTTGTAGATCTGACCAAGGCTTTTGATATTTTCAGTCGTGAGGGCTTATGGAAAATGATGTCAAAATTTGGTTGCCCAGATAAGTTCATCAGCATTGTACATCAATTTCATGATGGCATACTTGTTGGGTCCTGAATAATGGACAATGCTCTTGTGTTTTCCCAGTCACCAATGGAGTGAAACAAGGTTATGTACTTGCTCCCATGCTTTTTAGCACGAGGTTTTCAGCCATGTTGTCAAATGCTTTCAATGAGGATGAACATGGCATCAAGGTCAGCTATCACACAGATGGTAAATTCTTCAATCTGAAGACTGCATGCCAAGACCAAAGTATAGGGAGTGTTGGTGCATGGTTTTCTATTTGCAAATGATTGTGCACTCAATGCAGCCTCTGAAGTTGAGATGCATCAAAGTATGGACCGTTTCTCTGCTGCTTTTGCTAATTTTGGCTTAACAATTAACACCAAGAAAACACAGGTGCTCCATCATCAGCCACCACCACACCATCCATACCTGGAACCATCGATTACAGCAAATGGAGAAATTTTGAATGCTGTGGATAAGTTCACTTACCTTGGTAGTATACTTTCTAGGAATGTACATGTTGATAATGAGGTTGATGCACGCATTGCCAGAGCTAGCTCAGTGTTCGGGAGGTTCCGAAGGAAAGTATGGGAGAGAAGAGGTATTAGACTGACTACCAAACTGAAAGTTTACAGGGCTGTTGTGCTGACCTCATTGTTGTATGCCTATGAAACCTGACAGTATACCAGTGCCATGCCAGGAAACTGAATCTCTTCCATTTGAATTGTCTTAGGAAGATTCTAGAGATCACCTGGCAGGATAAGATACCAGACACTGAGGTCCTTTCTTGAACTAAACTGCCAAGCAATGACAGCACAACTCCAATGGGCAGGCCACATTGCTCGAATGCAAAACATTCGCTTACCAAAAAGACTATCTTATGGAGAACTCACACAGGGCAAGTGTTCACATGTGGTCAGAAGAAGTGATACAAGGACACTTTCAAGGTCTCTCTTAAGAACTTTGGAATTGATTGTGTGACATAGGAGACACTGGCACAGGACCGCTTAGCATGGCATGTCCACATCAGAAAAGGTTCTATGCTCTATAACAAAGCAGAAGTGAAATAGCTCAAGAGAAACACAAGATATGCTAACTTAGAGAATCCACCCCAAAGGTTCACATGGACTATTTGTGCCCTACCTGTGGTAGAACATACCAAGCTCATACTGGTCTGATCAGTTACAGTCGGACACACTAAAACTTGACTCTAGCATAATGATGTCATTTTGGTCCTCTTCAAAAACAAAGATCAACAGCCTAACCTAAGAGGTGCTCCTCCCAATCTTCTACTATCTCAGGAGTAAAATTCTACTATCTGCACACATACATACATACATACATACATATGTGTGTGTGTATAAAGATATATACACATATGTTTGTGTAATAGATGTGTATATATCTACATATAGACATATACACACATATATAACATATATATATGTGTTGATTCTCATTCTCCTTTTCAATCGATACATAGAAGCTTCTGGTTTTCTCAATTATAGGACTCAGAGGTAGATATGGCCATGATCTATGCTTTAGCACAGATCCTTAGATTACAGATGAAGAAACAGAGACCTAGACCTAAGATTAATAATGTCTTGATACTTTTGATACATATATTCTAAAATATGCAAATACCTACATAAACCCATCACATAGCTTTCCATTGACCTTTGGCTTTTTTTCTGAAATCAAGTATTCTGTGATTTATAGCCATAAAGCATGTGGGTAGTAAAAAGATGGGATTTTTGCAGCAGTGAGAACTTTTTAATCACTGAAAGCACTAAACAATAGATAACAAGATAATTGGGATTTTCTCTTACTCTACATTCTGAATTTCAGCTCATTGTCCATATTCAGTGTCTAGATATAGATGTTGATATGCTAACATTGGGCTACTTCCAATGATCTGTAATAATCTGCATTTTTTCTTGTTTTAACACTTTTTTAATATCAATTATTTCCCAATATATGCCTATCCATACAGGTATCCCTTTTAACAAAGAAGCCAGTTGAGCAAAACCAATGAAATCAATATTTGACAATATGAACAACATTCTATATTCACAAAGCCCCCACATCTCTATAAAGAGCAGGGACATGCAGTTCATTCTCTGTTCTCCAGAAGCAAGATTATTCATTACAACTAATCTGTGTTAAACTGCCTTTTAGAATTGCTTTCATTTTACATTACTGTGTAGTCACTATGTATATGTGAATGAGTATATTCTCTTGTTCAGTTTTCTTCACATACTTCATACAAGTCTTCTCATATTTCTCTGAATTTCTCATATTTGTCACTTTATGGTTCAATAATATTCCACTACATTCATATACAATAATTTATTCATTCATCTAGTACTCAAAGGATATCCACGTTTCCAAGTTTTTGCTACCACAAAGAAGGCTGCTATGAATATCTTGGTACAGATGGAACTTTTATCTCCATCATCACCTTCCTTAGGGTATAATTGGGGTATGCATTTTTAACCTGCTTTATTTTTTTAAGTATGGACGGACAGACAAATTTCTTCTGTATCACTGTCATTTTCACAGAGAAGGATACTATCTGAGGACAGAAGCATGTGGGAAACCTCCTCTTCATCAATAGAAAATTCTTCTTTTGTTAGGACTGGAGCTTCCCAACAATAAAAAAAATCAAGCTAAGATTTCAGTAGTTATATATGTCAATCAAATTAAAAAGAAAAATTGTCTTTACTGATTCCATGCTAGTTTTTTATAGGCTGTCAATCAGGATAACTACAATGGTTGTAGGTTTGTTCACTTCTGCTTAAAACAAAAAATAAAATGTTAATGTTATGTTTTTAATGAACCATTAATAGCCTTTTTTCCTTTCTCCTAGTGCTTAGAAAATTGAAAATATTCAAGATTTTCAAACCTTTGTGAAGGAAAGGAAAGATTTTACTCTGGGTAGAAAGACGCCATAATGACTTGTTTAGGAGTGTGTTATTTGATCATCTATGTTTGGTTTTGTTAGTCTCTATGCCTGTTTTTTCATTGGTTTAGGGAACTCCTCACATGGAAACTTCTTCTACTAATGCAGATACAGAGGCAACTGATTTATAAACTCTTTGACTGGCCTGTGATTTCATTGGCATAGGGATCATATGGTGATGGACTCCCTTGATGCATGCAGAGTAGCATCTTTTTTGCAACTTAAGGGTCTTAGAGAGTTGTCTAATACGCTGAGAAGTGCTTGGCTCATGGTCACAACGCCAGCATGTGTTAGAGACAAGATTTGAACCCAAGTCTTCTTGACTCTGGGTTCCTCTATTGATTATATCATACTTCTCTGATTTTATCACATACACACATACCTAGATTATAAGGGAAATCAAATGTTTTTTTTTTTAAATTTTGTCTCATTATATAATAAAAAAAAAACAAAAGTACAAGTTATATAAGGGATGCTGTTGTTTGGTCATTTTTCAGTCATGTCTGACTCTTCATGACCCATTTGGGGTTTTCCTGGCAAAAAATACTACAGTGGTTTGCCATTTCCTTCTCCAGCTCATTTTACAGATGAGGAAACTGAATGAAGTGACTTTCCCAGGGTCACACAGCTAGTAAGTGTCTGAAGCTGGATTTGAACTCATGAAGATGAGTCTTCCTGACTCCAGGCCTGGCACTCTATCCACTGTGCTATGTAGATGCCCTTATATGAAGGATAATATTAGACAAAAATGTATTTTCTATTGGATAGTGAGAAATGTATATCCAGCAGTATCTTACACATAGTAGGCCTTTTTTTTTTAAGGCAATTGGGTTAAGTGACTTGCCCAGGGTCACACAGCTAGTACAAGTCAAGTCTAAGGCCAGATTTGAACTCAGGTCCTCCTGACTTCAGGGTTGGTGCTCTATCCACTGTGCTGTCTAGCTGTCCCCACATTTAGGCCTTTTAAAAGGTCTGTTGAAGAATGAAATTTAAAAGGGTCACTCATCAGCAGGTAACCTTCCAGCTCTCAATCAACCTCAAAGACTATTGGGAGTAGCAGCACAAATAGATAGTGGAAGCTAATCCAATCAGCAGTACTCCTAACTGTTCACAAAGCATTCTTTATTGACTTTCATTTAACATCCTGAGACTCTCTCTTGACCACGATGAAAAAAGAAATAATATCCAGGTCATCATTCCTACACAAAATTTGGTTCAAAAAAAGCAGAGAAATGTTCAGGCAGCAGGTTTGTTCTGGTTTGGGTTTTTCCTGGCTCTAGGCCATATGATACAAACCAGATAGCAAGGCACTATGCAGGACCCAGAACTGTAAATCAACACCTACAACCTTTACTATTAAAAACTGAAAGTACAAACAGCTTTACATGATAATAAAATATGAGGATAATGATACAGCTTATATTATGTAGTATAAATTTACATACAAATCTCCAAGATTATTCCTATATTATTATCCCCATTTTGTAGATAAGTAAACCGAGAGCCAGAAAGATTTTGCAACTTGCCTGTGGTCACACAGTTAGTAAGTACTGGAACCAAACTTTGAGCACAACTCTCTACTCTAAAACCATTGTTTTTTTCCTCTATACTACAGTGTCTTTTGCCTCACTATACTCTAACATGAATGTCATGGGAAAACAAGAATGCTCAAACAGACATCATTCCACCTTATATCTCAGTTTAAATTCACAAAGTAGATACGTCTATTATATCTCTGTAGTAACTTTGAGAATAAAAAAAAGTTCATGACAAAATATTACATTAACAAGCTAGAAAACTCATGATATCTCTCATCACATTCAGAGCTTTGGGATCCTAAAATTCAATGGTTTGTCTGCACTAAACTCAATTTCATTTTTTGATGCCATGTGATTCTAAGCATTTCAAAGACTTTCTGAATCTCTTTTAATAAGGTATCCCTGATATGGAGCAGCTAGGTGGTGCAATGGACAGCATGCCTGGACTGGAGTCAGGAAGACCCATCTTCATGAGTTCAAATCCAGCCTCAGACACCTACTAGCTGTGTGACCCTGAGCAAGTCACTTAACCCTGATTGCCTCAGTTTCCTTATCTGGAAAAGG
>NW_020955033.1:3401217-3461024 GCF_900497805.2 Vombatus ursinus | reverse complement strand
ACTTGCCACTTACTAGCTGTGTGACCCTGGGCAAGTCACTTAACCCTAATTGCCTCACCAATGAAAAAGGAAAAAAAAAAGTATTTGGCTTCTATTGTTTCTCTATCTTGAACCATATTTTCCAACATATTTTGTATCATCCCACACTCTCCCCCATTGACACTTTTGCACTGAAATAATTTAATATCAAAATAGATAATAATTAATTTTGGACAAGTTTGTAAAATTTTTCATATGTTACAGATATTCAGATTTAAGCTGCAGTCATCTTCATCATGGATTCTTCACTTACGTTCATCATAAGCAGTACACAAAGAAAGTTCAAAAAATATCCCATGAAATGTTGCTTCCTATTGTCTTTGGAACCAATTATAGCCAATCTTTCATTCACTACTCCCTGGAGAATCTCTGAACTACCTTTCCATTTAGCTGTGCCTTCCCTTTGTCTTCTGGCTTCATTTATTCCATAGCAATATTAGGGTAGCTCATTTTCTCAGGTTACCTATTGGCTTGTTGGACATGGAACACAAGTGGTAAATATTGCATATCTAAAGGACCAACAGTTAATGTTTATAAATAAGCTAAGTTTTTCTTAGTACCCTCCATCCTCATTTTCTACTTTTCTGCCATGGTAACTACAGAAGTGGGGAAGGGCTACATAGGACCAATAGCTATTTGGTGGTTTTCTTTGTTTCATGGGTTCTCCTGAATAAAGATTTCATTATCTACCCACCAACCTACTGGTGATAAGGTTATCTGTACTTAACCAGGACAGTGCTTGGTAAACAGACAGTTTGTTGAGGAGATTATACTCCTACCAGCACAGAAGAATTTGCAGCTACCCTGGCACGGCTTTTAAGAGCCATAAGCCACTTCAATACTCAACAAGGCTAGCAAGATTTTTGTGGAGGAATGAACTCAACAACCCATGAAATAAGATTAATTCAACATTTAGATGGTTAAAGTTCACATCTTCCAAATTCTGAAGCCAAAGCTCAGATTCAGGTCACTGAACTTTTACAAAAGAGGGAAGAAGGAATCAGGATACAGAAAGAGGTGATGTCATTAAATTAAATAGTCCTATAAGTGTTAAAATAATGATGATTTTCCTTTCTGTCTGCATTTTGATATGGAGTGGAGAACAATTGACTGGTGTCAGACTGACTTTCTCCTTTGGCAACATGTAATCAAATCTGGTTCAGTTCATAAGCAAGACAGATTGGTGAACTTAGTCTGGACTTCCAAACAATGAAAAATTAGTCCATCTCTGCCTAGGAGAGATCCAAAAATTTTCATTCAGCAACAGTGTTTACATAGCAAAATTGAGTTATTTGGCTCGACAAAGAAATCTAAATAGCACAACCCCGCAACTATGCTTGGCTCTGGTTAGCATAGTCTCACTTTTGTAAACTATCCCATTTATACATGTTTCTCATAATGAATCCAAAGACAGGCAAGATAATTAGCACTGTGGTGAGAATATCTGTCCTTTCCTCTTATTAAATATTTCAAGTCTATGGCCTTGTCTTTCTAATCTAAGAAAGAATACCAACACAAAAAAAAAAATTTTAATGGTTTATCAAGGAAACAGTAATTATTTATTATTTATTCACATTGATTTAACCTTAGAATCTCAAACTGACAAACATGAACTATAGTATTGTATATCCTAGTCCAAAGATTGAAATTAATAGAAGTGTTTTCCTCATACAAAAAGAGAATGGGAAATTGACAAGTGAATTAATATTGATTCTTAAAACATTAACCCAAAAAATAGCATAAACTTTTGGCCAAAAATATGACAACTTTTTTTTTAAAAGCCATTCCTCCCACACCTAGAATTTCCTCTCTCTTCATCTCTACCCACTCAATTCAAGCCAACAAGAATTTTCAAGCACTAAGCCCAAAAATGTGAGGTGCTGGTAAATTTAAATATTTCTTTGTCCTCAAGGAGCTGACATTCAACATGCTTTTCTTGTTGGAAACCTAGGTTGGTTAACTGGTCAATGTCCCAATGTTTCCAGCTACAAATGTTCTTCACTGCCTTTAATTACCCAGGCCAGAGATTGGCAACGTGCTGCCTCAAGGCCACATATGGGCCTCTAGGTGCTCAAGTGCAGCCCTTTGACTGAATACAAACTTCACAGAACAAATCCTTTTAACAGAAGAATTTGTTCTGTAAGACTTGACTCAGTCAAAAAAGCTGCACCCAAGGACCTAGAAGGCCACATGTGGCCTCCAGGCAGCACATTTCCCACCCTTGATCTAGGTCTTTTTTGTTTTGTTTTTTAACCATTTTCCCTATCACATTCTCTGTTGTCTTATACTCATCTGTGCACATCTACTGAGTATCCCCTCTAATAGACTGAGGTCAAGGACTGTGTTGTTCTTCATCTATGTATCCCCAGAATCCACTACAGTACTTTGCATATTGTTGGTACATTTGTTGAATGAAATTGAATATGAAACCATTTATTAACTGCTACTGTGTTAAATGCCGAAAGACACAATTTTTTTTTAATATAAAGTCTAGGCAGATAATAAGACAATGCTACGGAGCTACAAAATAAAGTGATGGGGGAGAAGGCCAGTTGTTGAATCCAGAAGAGCCTTCCTAGGTGGGGGAAATGATTTATGATTCTAGACCCAAGAAACAGTTTAAGTAAGCAATGGCACAGAGGTAAGAGAAAACATGTTTTGAGATAGAGAACAGAGTAGCTTGGCTGGAATATAAAGCACACAAAACAAGGACTAGAGCCAGAAGGGATCAATGGCACCATATTTTGTGTGACCCTAGGCAAGTCACTTAATGATTCTCTGGACTTTTTTCTCCTCACCTACAAAATGAAGCGGGGAAGTGGAGAATGGATTAGACAATTTCTAAGGCCACTCTCCCACATCTGAATTGTGATGATATGATCCACTTCACCTTGTAGCAGACCTAATATCATAAAGCTTTTTGGATGTATCTATATGCATGTGATGATAGAATAGTATATTAAGAAACTTTCTAAGAATCAGTGAAAAAAACTATTTGAGTCAATTAATTGCTTCAGTAAAGTAGAATTGAAAATAAATCCACAAAAATCATTAGTATTTCTATGAAAAAGAATAATTTCTATAAAGCTAAGAAAAATCAAGAGGAAATAAGAGAAATTCCATTCAAAATAGCTACAAAATGCAATGTAAAGTAATGGCATGGCCCAACCATGATCACTGAATAGCTGTCTTTTTATTTCTATAAAGAGCATGACATAGTTATGTAATCTGGGAATTTATTTACCTAGACACTCACCAGATTCATATAAAAACACTCTATAAAACACTCTTTTTTTTTGTGAGGCATTTGGGGTTAAGTGACTTGCCCAGAGTCACACAGCTAGGGAGAGTTATGGGTCTGAGGCCAGATTTGAACTCAGGTGCTCCTGACTCCAGGGCCAGGTGCTCTATCCACAATACCACCTAGCTGCCCTAAAACATTCTTTACAAGAATAAAGGAAGACAAATAACCATGGAAATATCCAGGATCATAGTTGGGCTATAGTGATATAAGAAAAGTTATGACACTATCTAAACTCATTTTAAAATTTACTAATTACTAAGGGGATATTTTACTGATGGAAGACTAGACCTATATACATTAATGTAGAGAACTTCTGTGTTAAGAAACTCCTTCTACCAATGCAAGTCAGCCCCACCTCTGCAATTTGTAATTTTAGAAAATTGCCTACAACACTGAGAGCTCACAAGACCAGTATGTGTCAGAGACAGTACTTGAACCCAGGTCTTCCTGGTTCCAAGGCTGACTCTCTATCCTCTAGGGCCTGTGTCCTCCAGTGCTTCTTTAACTGTGGGGAAAAAAATCTTGCAACAGTAAAAGGTTTCTGAATGCACAATGACCAAAAATTAACTCAAAATCAAACATGTAATGAATCCGAGGTTTTTCTTGCAGCACTTGCCCATGTCGCATCACTCAACTTTGCTGCAGCCTTGGTTCTAAACCAAAACATGTGCACTTTATACTGTGCATGCCATCACACAGTGCCAAAAAACTCTGCCAAAAAGGGGAAAAAGGGTTGCGAGTGGAAAAAGTGTAAGAAGCCCTGCATAGGCCATATTAAGTCTCACTGAGCTAAATAATTTATTGAGCTAAACATAATAAAATTAATCTATAAGAGCAACACATATAAAAGCTCAAGAAAAATAATGAAAAAGGAAGTAAAAGGGGAATAGCATTATCAGACCTCAAACTACATCGTAAAGCAGTGATAAATAAAGATTGTCAGTGATAATCAAAGCTATTGGTATTGACTTAAAAATAAAAAAGACAGATGAATAGATTGGATAAGCAAGAACCACAAATACTGTTTTTAAATATAGTATCCTAGGATTTGATTAATACAAAAATACATACTTCAAAGGAAAAGATTATCTTTCAGACAGGAATTATTGGGAAAATTGGGCTTAGTTCTGGAACTTATATCACATTCCACAATAAACTCTAAATGAATATGTGGCATAATATAAAAGGTCACATGATAAAAAATATGTAGGAAAATGAAAGGGGCTACTTTTTGCAACTACAGCAAAGGGGACAAATCTTAATCAAATCAGGGGTTAGAGAGGATCTTAAGAGGAAAAAATAGAATAATTCTGATTGCATAAAATTAAAAAAAAACATTAACTAAGTCAGTAAAGACAAAGAAATGTTGAGCAGGAAAAAATATTTGCACCATATACCACTGATAAAAATCTGACATCTAAGCTATATAGGGAATTGCAACAAATTAAGACTCAAAGCCATTTTCCAATAGATAAATGATCAAAGAATACGAATGGTTCTTAAATAAAAAACTATAAATAGTGATCAAATAAAACATGCTTGAAATTGTCATTAATAAAAGAAACAGAATTTAAAACATCTGACACCATATAAATTGGCAAAGACAACCAAAAAAGAACGATAACACTACATATATATGTGTGTGTGTATGTATGTATGTACGTATCTATGTATAGCCAAACCATTCTATGATTTGTAACTCCATAAGAAAAGTGAATAAATGCAGTTCATTCCATTTGACAGCATTTTCACTGGTGGTCTTATATCCCTACTGAAGTCAAAGACATAAGAGTTCCAACATATATAACATATTCATAGTAATACTTCCTGTGGTTGCAAAGATTTGAAAGTAAAGTGAGTGTCATTGAATGGGAAGTGGATTAGTAAATTAGGACACATGAATATAATCAAATACTTTATATAGTAAAAAATTATCAATATGATAGATTCAGAGAAACACGATAAGATTTCCATAAACTGATAAGTGAAATAAGGAAAACGCAAAGAACAATATGATGTCTACAACAATGTAAATGAAAAGATCACTAAAAAAAAAATGAACTCTGAGTAACAGAAAAAAACAATAATGGCCCCAGAAAACTGATAAAGAAAAATGCATTCTTTTTCTTAGCAGAGACAAGGAACAACTGGAGTAGAATAGTGTATATGTCACCACATATAGTCATTGTATTGGTTGCTTTTGTTAAACTCTTCTTCTTTCTTACAAGGGAGGGTTTAATTTCAAAGAAAAATAGGGAGATTTCCCCCCAGAAGTGATTGATATTTTAATTTAAGAAAGATAAGCTAGTATTAGCCTGGCATAGAGGGCCAGCCTCAGGGTCAGGATGACCTGGATTCATGTCCTTCCTGTCATGTATACTGACTGTGTGATTCTGTAAAAGACACTTAACCTCTTATTGCCCCCAAGAAACTCTTAAGATTATGAATTGAAGAAAAACTGCTAATGTGGAATGATTGTCTTTACTTGGAGAATAATAGACTTATTAAATCACAGGGTTGGACCATAAATACATGTGTCTACACGTGTATGTATGTGTACATATATATGTATGTATGTGTAAGTATATGTGTTTATGTGTGTATATATATATAAGCTTTTTGCACCAACTATTATACAATGCAAGAAGACTTTGATTAAATAACTATTGAATCTTACCATATTCCTCCCAACAGAAGTAGGGCTGCTCAAATTGTAAAAGAAAGATCTTAGAGCTAGAAAGAACCATGTAGGTAACCAATTCCAACCTTTACCCAAAGCATATATCTGATCTCTAATATTATTGAAGAATCATCAGTCAACTGGTACTTGAAGACCCCACTATTTCTGAGGGAAATATACTCCACACCACTCCAAAAACCCAGCCCCCCTCTTACGTCTCTATTCTTACACCTTGCTCTCCTCTACGTACTTTACAACCCACTGGCATTGGCCTCCTTGCTGTTCCTCACACATAAACCTCCATCTCCTGACTATGGACATTTTTAATGGCTGTCCTACATGCCTGAAATTTTCTTCTTCCTAATCTCTGCCTCCTGGCCTCCCAGGCTTCCTTGAAGTCTCAGCTAAAGTGCTACCTTCTGCAAGAAGCCTTTCCCAGGTCTTCTTAATCTTAATGGCTTCCCTCTAAGATTATCTCCAATTTATCTTGAATTTATCTATTTTGAACAAAATTTTTTGTATGTTGCCTTCCCCATTAGACTATGATCTCCTTGAGATCAGAGAATATTTTTTACCTTCCTTTGTATCCCTGGCATTCTATTTACAATTCAAGCAAGAATATTTTCCATTGCATATGAATGTAAATGATAGGTAGTAATATCATCTAATCTTTTGAAAACATTCATGAAAGCATTTTCTTAGTTTTACCTCATATGTTGAACTTTCCAATCATGCCAGGGTAAGAAAAGAAATACACACCTCAAGAGAGTACACCAATAAAGTCATCTACTATCAGATGCCTGTAAAAATAGTTTATTTTATTGTTGGGTTTTTTTTTTCCTCTTTTTACCTCATATTAATTTGTGGATGCCTTTTCATTTATTATATTTCAATCTTCTTAACAAAAAGAGAATATAATAGACATTGTTTAATACATGGTGAGGGAACTTCATAATTTCTACTATGAGTTTTCGTTGGTTTTCTACTCCTAACGGCTTTATGATGATTGGAGGAACAAGGCCTTTCTCTGGCTCATTTCAGGCATAAAAGGTGCTAACCAAGGCATATTCTAGTCCCTATACTTGTATATCTTTCTTAGAACAGGCTTAATTTTGCAATTTCAGCACTTTAACAAACTCACCCAACATGTATGCTTTGATGACTA
The DNA here is from genome assembly GCF_900497805.2 of Vombatus ursinus. NCBI lineage: Eukaryota > Metazoa > Chordata > Mammalia > Diprotodontia > Vombatidae > Vombatus > Vombatus ursinus. The sequence goes on along the minus strand of NW_020955033.1, from coordinate 3,453,836 downwards.
TCATGTGCTCACAGTGTGGTTTCTTTATCACTTCCAGATGCAGTAGTCAGTTTTTTCTGACCCTGCATCTATGTTGCCTGATTATTAGTTATTTATGACTAAATATATGTGACGATAATGAGACCAAGTATATATGAATATATGAATATAAGACTTGTCCTTGGCTTTTCAACAATAATTCTCTCTGATTTATTATTTGTCTAATTCATCAAGCTGTGTTTGATTCATATTCCTGTCTTACAAATTGTTTGCAACCTATTCATTTTGTCCCATCAAAAGAAAATACCCATGCTCTCTGTTACTTCATTTGGGTTTTTAATAAAGATAATAAAGGATTTCTGATCCTCATGGAACACAACTGATACATCTCTCTAGATAGCATTCATGCTCCAGGTTCAATTCAATTAAATAAAAATTTATTAACTACTTCCTATATGCAAGACACAGTTATAAGCATGGGAAATTTAAAACAGTTTCCCCTCTCAAGGAGTTTAGTATTAATCAAGCACTATTAAACACCTACTAAATGCCAGGGACTGGTGACACAAAGACAAAAATGAAGCCATTTCTGCCATCAAGGCAGAATATATCAGAGGAGACAACAGGTATATAAATAAAAAATGCAAAATACATTAAAAATAAATATAAGATAAAGTAGGAGTGCACTAAAAGCTGAAGAGTTCAGGAAATCTAATAAGGGAAGATACACAAATAGCTATGATACAAAGGAGACTATGATAAATGCAAAGGAGAAAGAAACCCAGGTAGAATGCTATGAAAAATTACAGAGACAGATCTCTTTCATGCAGCAGTGAGAAGGAACATCAGGGAAGGTTTCATGGAGGAGGTGGTCCCTTTAAGGTTGGCCTTGAAAGAAAGGAAGGACTTCATAGGTGAAAATTTATAATAATGGAGGGATAGCATTTCTAGTCATGTGCTTAAAAGAACAAAATTCCAATATGACAAAAAAAGATAGGTAACACTGGTAATAATGAGAATGTATACATATGCTGAGAGAAATTATTATTAACAACCAATGACTTGGAGTTTCAGATTTCTTCCTTTTTCTTTTATCCTCATTTCAAGAACTCAGTCTCTGAAGGTTAAGCTAACCTTCTCCTCTATCTAGACTCCAGCCAGATGGGGCAGCCATTGTGCTCTACTCAGGGTTGGATAGGATAAATTCTTTATATAGATTGCCCAAGGCTGGAAGTAAATGACATAATCAAAACATGTCCAGCCTCTCATTATAATATTCATTATCTCATTAATTGTTAGTCAATAAGAGCTGATTGTCACCCTCAAATACCTCTCTTCCAATTTAAGCTGTGAGCCTACCACCGAGACTGCCTGTGGTCTAAGAGAGAGAAGGACAAAGGACCATCCTTTTATTCCAATGCTGACATTATAAATAAAATTGTTAAATTATTCAGAAATTGTGTCTCTCGAACTTTTTAAACATCACAATACTATAACTATTTTAAATAACTAGTAGGGTCCCTGGGGTGACACTGCTTTACCACAAGGAATTTCCCTTATTTAACACTGATAAGGAGGGAATTTCCAAGTTAAACTGAACTTGCTGCTTATTCTGTTACTAACATACATTAAGAACAGAAAAGAGAATTTTTTTTCCATGTGGAACACAATCTCTTTCCATCATTTAATAGTAAACTCTTCTATTTCATTAGAAATGGACTCTTCTCCTTTCCCTCAAAGGATGAAGATAAAATTCTTATGAGGAAGAAAGAAAAAGGGCATGAAAAGGGTGTTGGCCTTAGAACAACCATAACTGAAAGTTATGTGGTCAGGCAATACCATGTGATCAATGCAATAATCCAGATAGGACACATAAGCTCAACTACTAACATTCTTCAGGCCACATAAAAAGTCATCCATTTTTTATTTCTCTTCTGAAATGAATGAGGCAACCAGATGTTACAGATTCCTCAAGGAAGTCCCCAGATGACCCACGATCCCACAATCTTTCCAGGATTTAATTTTCTAATACCAGCCAGAAAGATGTCAAACACAGGAAAGAGACTCCAGAAGAACTGCATATACACACATGCTCCTAAAGTAAGCCCTTTGGCCTACTTTCCACAGTGCTTTGGAGGATGTAGACTGTAAAAGAGAACCAAGGATACTAGAACAGTAGACCAATCCAGGAATTCCATGGAAAGAATATTTTCTTCTGGTGTTCTAAAAACAACCAAAATTGAAGCCCTTTCAGCTGGTGGTTTCTATTCTGGGTCCTAAGGCTCAAAGCTGTGGATCAAGGTCTCACCAAATTCATGATAAGTAGAAAGAGGATTGGCTCAGGAGTGCTCACAGTGGTCCCAGAAGGGACAACTGAGTGGGTTCAAATGGACTCCTTGGCACAACTTTCAAAGGCCTAAAGCTTAGAACAAAAGATTAGAAATGAGGGGCAGGGAGATGTGAACGGAGAGGCCCAGCAGCACCATAACCAGACTCCTCTTTATCTAGACTACTAGATAAAGTTGTTGACTTGGTGGAGTTCCACACTTGGCTTTCACACACTCACCAAGCTTTTAACAGATCCACAGATTAAGGAGGCAAGTAGAACACTAACTCTTCACAATCTATCAGGGCTTACCACTCAAAGACAGGAACCTAGATATGAGTTAGGCCAAGGTCAGAGCTGTCCTGATGAATTTAGTGCTGAGCAATCCACCAGGAATGCTGGCATTTAAAGACCTTCATAATCTGACTCCCACTAATTTTATTCCCAGGCTGTTTACACATTACTCCTAATAGTGCATGCTATACTCCAGTCAAATTGGCCTTCTTATTCTTCTTTGTCCATGCCATTTTATCTTTTGTCTTTCCTTCTCTTCACTGACTTGTCCTCTACACCTGGAATGTCCTCTCTTCTCATCTCTACTTCTTGGAATCCCTAGTTCCTTTCAAAGCCTGAGTCTTTTCTTGATTTCCCAAATTAACTCTGACATTCCCAATTACCTTGCATATATTTTACATCTTAAAAAAAATTTTCCTTAGTCTGCCACCTGCTATGCCTACCTAACCAATAGAATGTTAGCTCCTTGAGGGAAAGGAACTAGATTGTTTTGCATTTGTAACTCTGGTATCTGACACAGTGCCTGACACTTAAAAAAATGCTTGCTTAATTAGCAGGATTTGGAAGAAAGGTAGTTTGAGAAATCCCTGTGAACAACCCAAACCTTTGTGTTGCTATGGGGGATGGTCTTTGAGCCTCAGAGATTGTGAAAAGCCAGACCACTCTTAGAGTAGCATCCACCTCCAGCCCCCTGGGCAGAATGTTCCTGCCTGGTCCCTTCAGGACATCTGTTCCTACAGTAGTAGCAGCTAGCATAAAGCTAGTTTGGAGCAGAAGTCAGGTGTCAAGCCACCAAAAGTTATAATTGGCAGCCAGGGCAATGGCAACAGTTGGCATGGCAGCCAGTGATGAGGGCTACAAAACACCAAGGCTCAGACCAAAGAGCTAAAAAAAGCTCTTTTTATACTGTAGATCTATCTGTGTACTGAAATATGGTAACTTCAGTGAAGGATAATTTTTTTTTAATTCTCCAACCTGAAATGAATATTTTAAAGAGTAAGAGACAATTGGGAAAGGGCAGTACTTCACATTCAATTTAAACTAAATGAGAGGCATAAAGCCACTTACAAAAAGAATTCATTTGGCATTACCTATTATCTGTTTTATGTTAATTCTTGTGTTATTTTAAGTTTTAAGACTGAGATAAAACATACTAGGGTATACATAGATCTAGGGATGAAAAGCAAACAGTTCAAGTGAAAAGTAACATAAGCCCTTTCAGAATTGTTTTAAGCAAGTAGGTGCGACTCGAATTACAAAGGTCTGCGTGCACTGGATCACTCAATGACACCAATTAAGTGGTAATAAGTGAATCTAACCCACAGATAACTAAATTACACATATTCTGTTAATTTCAAATTCTATGGCATTTCAGAAAGGTATAAGATGTATTTGAATAATGAACAATCCAATAATCAATAAAAAAAAAATTAATCCTGAGGTGTTTGCAGGCCCCTTTTAGGCCCCCACCCACCCTCTAAAAGATTTGAAGTTGCACTTAGGATGAACAGTTCCACTAAAAAGAATCTTTGGTTCTGTAGTCAGACAGAAAACATTTATTAAGTGCTTTCTGTGTGCCAGGCACCGTACTAGGTACTAGAGATATGAAGAAAGGCAAAAAACAGTCCCAGCCTTCAAGGAACTCAAATTCTAATGGCAGAGACAGGCAACCATAGAAAGGGACCGGGAAAGACTTCTTTCAAAAGGTGGAATTTGAGCTGAGACTATGCCTCATGTAAATAACCGTCAGAACACAGGCAAAATAAATATGACATCCCACCTTATCATAAAACTCCTGAAGGGACACGGGATTGTGTTATTCTTGTGTTCCCTAAAATTGTGTTGACTAAAACATTGGCACAAAAGTAGTTACCACAGAGGTAGATCATGAGAAAGCCAGCAGTCCAATTATGGGCTGATTTAGCTTCCATTTCTTTACCCAATCCACTGAAAGAATGAAAGATGGGTTGAATTAGAAATCTATTACCAAGCTTCTGCTAAAGAATGAATGCTGTATTATACACCACACCCACACCCACACCCCATACCCCCCCACACACACACACAGCTTTTCCTTGAAAACCATCTCCTTTCTCCACTGACAGTAAAAGAATGCATGGGACTGTTAAATAGCTTTCCATTCTATTTCAAATCTTTAGTTTCTACTTTTTTCCCCCTTTTCTTGGCCTGGACTTACGATGTCATCGAAACTCCTTTGGCCTCCTGTCTGTATCTTGTAGTCACAGGTGTTTGCCTGGGTTTTTGAGAAATAGTGCCTTGCTCATGGTCACATAGCCAACGTTGGGGGCAGCTAGATGGCCCAATGGATTGAGCACTGGCCCTGGAGTCAGGAGTCCCTGAGTTCAAATCCAGCATCAGACACATAACACTCACTAGCTGTGTGACTCTGGGAGAGTCACTTAACCCCAATTGGCTCACTAAAAAAAAATTTAAAAACACAGCCAATATTGGTCTTGGACTCAGGTTTTCCTGACTCAAAGTCTGGCCATTTGAAATTTATTAGATCCTGCTTTCTCTCCCTTTCCAATTTTACTTAAGACACATATAGCCCACAAGCCCCCACCTCTTTGCTATCTCCCCTAATTTGCTAGCAAGGTTCTAGGTATTTTACCAGTTAACTCCTCTCTAAACTCTAGCTCACAAGCCTCCACAAATGCATTTTACTTCTCACCAGTCATTTAGATAAGATCCTCAATTCATAATAAAGGCCTTCTAATTAAACAATGGAATTAATAATATTATATAGATAGATAGATAGATAGATAGATAGATATACAATTGTGCTATACATGTTACAATCGAGTAATATTGTTGAAAGGAAAATTCTTCGTTTGGGCTTTCACTCTGACTAACTAGGCAAAACTCAAGACAGAGAGAATTCAAAGGGGTTTTATTATAAGTATCAAGGTAGCAACATATATACTGGTTGATCACTGAAGATCAGCAATGGCTTCAAGGTGAAGCCAGCTTTTACTGGAAACTTTTATAATGAGATAAAGACAATTCAAATAAATCAATGTCAGCAAAAGAGGTTGGGCCCTTGCATCTCGAATTCCTCCCCAAGGTAGCAAGAAAAATGTGACAATTTGCATGTAGGAGTATACACATCACAGGTAGGGGGCGATTTGGTTTCATGCCATTTATCAGGGGACTGGGTGATGCCTCCCCCAACACTGACTGACAAGCAGGGCTGAGAACAATGAGTCACTGGGTCAACATAACTTTCAACAATATCTTAATGTTATCATAATAATGGGTAATATTTTCTCTATAAGCTTTGAGCAAACTTTTCCCACAAATACAATACACACTCGCAGTAAGAAGCATGTATCTTTTTAGGAATTATCTGCAGAACATCCACACGAGGGGAACAAATGAAGCCAGAGCTCCTGCATAAAGAAATACACACATAGGGAACACATGGGATTAGAACACACACAGAGGGCGCAGAAAAGAACAGTTTGTGATTCTGAGGCTGCCAGTTGCCAATTTCTTCTACTGATTTCATTGGACTACTCTCGGATGACCTGATCTCCACCAGGCCTTGTTCTCTGTTCCCTATTCTCCAAATGCCCTAATACCACATTTAATATTCATTAGGTATTCTGTGGTTACAGCTATTTCACTATCTGTTTTAGCCATCTCCTTCTTCCACTAAGGGCTGCAGTGATTAGTAGTTCTCTCCCCAGCAGAGAAGACTACAACTCTTCTTATCCAGCATTCTTAGTAAATTACTGAAGCTTATTTCAGCAGTCTCAAAGGCTCTAACCATTCTCAATTAGCTTTGTTGTTGTTCAGTTGTTTTCAGTTGTGTCCAACTCTTCATGACTCCATTTGGGGTATTCTTGGCAAAAATACTTGCCATTTCCTTCTCCAGCTCATTTTACAGAAGAGGAAAGAGAAGCAAAGTGACTTGCCCAGGGTCACACATCTAGTAAGTGGCTGAGGCCAGATTTGAACTCAGGAAGATGAGTCTACATGACTCCTCCCAGGTACTCTGGCCACTGTGCCACTCAGCTGCCTGTGCAGTTTCCTATAGCCTAGCCAGGCTGCACTAAGAGCCCCTCTATTCTACGTAAAACAGCAACTGTTAGGTTAGTCATAGAATTCCAAGAAGTTCATCTATTTTGTTTAGTGGTGTTGGACTCTTCCTGAACCCATTTGGGGTTTTCTTGGCAAAGATACTGGAGTGGTTTGCCATTTCCTACTCCATCTCATTTTATAGATGAGGAAACTAAAGCAGAGTTAAGTGATTTGCCTAGGGTCACACAGCTAAGTAAGTATCAGAAGCCGAATTTGAACTAGGGTCTCTTCTAACTCCAAGCACAACACTCTATCCACTCTGTCACCTAGCTGCCCCAAGTTATGCTATACAAATAACTATCGTGTTGGCCATAGAATGCTCAGAGATGCTTTGAACTTCCTTCCATTTCCTCCAGCAACAGCATCATTGCCTTCTTGATGTCTCTCTGACATCTCTACACAGAGTAATCACAATACTACCACAAATAAGTAAATGAGAAAAGTACTAAACAAACTCAATTCAACAAACGTATTAAGTACATAACAATATGCAAGGGCACTATGGTTGACTGTTGGGAGCCTCAAAGCCAAAAATGAAAAAAACAAAACAGTGGGGCCTTCGAGAATGATAAATTCAAGACAAATGTACTGACTCTATAGTCAGATGATCTGAGTTGTAATCCTAACTCTGACACTTATGGGCCAATTATTTCTTGGGTCTGTTTTTCATCTGTAAAAGGAAAAGGTTGTACTCAATGACCTCGAAGGTCCCTTCTTGCTCTCAATATAAGCTCCTATTTGTAAATTCAAGATCATTACAAAGCATCTATAAATATAAAATACATTAATATTGCTATTCATCATTTACTTAAGATCTTTCAATCTGAATTTGATCTGTGAATCAGTGTAATTACCTAGACCACATCTGTATGTCCCACATTGTTTTAATTAAGTCAAAGCAATCTAAAAAGCATCTTTTTGCTTTCCTGTAAATATAAGGCTTTGTTGTATTGTCTAATCTATGCAAGTTTCTAAAGAATAAATCTTTGAGGGTAGAATCTATCTTTGCTAATAAGAGAAATAGCATAAGAGGCAAAGGGACTTTCCTCTGACTTGGTAGAAGAGATGTAAAAGCTCTGGCACGCTTAACTTTCCACTTAGGACAGGAAAGAAATGCAAAGTCTATCCAGAGCAAATGCCAGAGTTTTTTTTTTCAATTTACAAAGTAAAAGTGCCTTCAGACAGCTGCCATGATTTTTCAAACAGAAAGACCTTTGCTATTCTTTTGCCAAAAAAATTAATAATAATAAATTGAGACCTATCCTATATGACTTACACATGCAACCATAGAAACAGCTTCCAGGGCACAAACTGCCTCAGCCTTTTACTGCTAAAATGCTAGGTAGAGTTATTCTATTTTTCAGTCATTTGTGGTTATAAAATCACTAGCTAAATGTCATTTACTATGAACAAAAGCTAATTGTAATGAACCACCTTCACTGAAGACAGTGTGTATGTATATATTTAAGCCAAGGCATTTTAAAGAACTGCAATTTAGCTTTAATCCTTTAACTTTCTGAATTATTCCTTAAAGCTGTACATTCCTTCAAAGAAAATTTTGTTAAAATATTTAGTTTTCTTTTTTGAGTCTTTATATACTATTTAAGCCAAGTTTCTTAATTCCTCACACTTTTCCATTGGGCCAATTGTTTACCTTAGCAGGCCTTTATGCTTTTTGAAGCTATCTTTGTTTCTGAGAGCTATCTTCTCTAGAAGCTATCACCACCCACAGATGATCCCCTTGACCAAAAGCAACCAATTTTTAAAATGTCATTTATAAAGGGATGGAAAACTCATGTTGTACTGGAACTTTAAGTCCAGACGAAAACCTCTGCTTGAACCTGGGATTACACAAGAATAAAATAGTGAGAAAGGCGAGGCAGGAGAAGAGAGAAAAAGTTTGTTTCTGTACCATCGATTTTTAGATTTCTTCATATCACCATCTTGAGCAGAAAAAAAATGAAGAGAAAAAAATTAGAGAAACTGCATAGATTTCTTCCGTATTGGTTGTATTTCCTCCCTGGTTGCCCATTTTGTCATTCAGGACAAACACTTCTGCTCATCTGTAATTGCTAGACAAGCACATAATAAGCCATTTAAATGGAGAACATGTGTTCCATTGTGACAAGACCAGAAAAAAATGTATCTGCCACCACACGTGCTGAACTATCCAATGGATTCCATGCATATCCATATTTGGGAGATGGGTTCCAGTCCCCAGTGTTTCCCCAGTTTATGTTCTTACCTGACATCTTTCATGCCATCCTTGAAGGTTGGTTTGTTTTGTTTGGTTTGGTTTATTTTTGGTATTTTAAAAGACTTAGTAGCACTAAGTAGCACTAAGACTAGCCACAAGAGTTAGATTGGCTTTGTAGCCTGACAAACTTTGACTCTGTTGATACAAGTTAGCTTGATGGTCACACCTCAGTCGTCCATGAATATTTTCCATATTACAAGGACTGCTGGATCCTGTCACAGAATAGGCAAACAATTTTTCACAGGGTGCCTAGAAATCGGGTAGTGGAGGGGATTCTGGTCAGGAATGAAATGTCTTGCCAGAACTCTGTGGGAAAGATCGCCTGCCAACACACTGACTGGCTCAAGCTACTGCTAGTCTTTCACATCAATGAGCATACAATCCATTAATCATTTAGTAGCAAATAACAGTGGGCTTAACCTTTAATCAGAAGACACTTGACTTTCAAGACATTTCAGCAGAGGGTCTAGATAATTTGACAGAAAGTAGTCCTGCAGAAATCTCTACTTGTTGTGTCTGCATAGGGGCATTAAACAGGGTCATTAAATACCAACTCTTAAACATAGATATTTTTGAAAACTGAATATTCATTTTTCCCTCTAAGCTATTCTTTTTTATATGCTTCTCCAGATTGAAGTCACTGAAAAGCAGACATTAATCTTTAACAAAGAAAATGGCCTTAGGGGAGAGTTGGAATAACCCCTTTATTATGTCTTCTTTTAAAAAGATGGAAAATGAGAATATATTTCCAATAATAATAAACTGATAATAGTTATTTGGAATTGCCCTAACTTAAAAATTTTAAGTTCTTTTCAACATCTCATTTTGATCTACAAAAAAATCACATAATCATCCTAAAGTTTTGCCTTCCAAATAGAGTCTTGGTAAAGCTGTAAAATTCTTCTCAAACTCATCTTCTCTTTTTGTTCCCTCTATTATCATTTTTCTCTTGACCTTCCTTTATCTCTTGGCTGGAAAATTGCCATAGCCTCTTTTTTATTCTTTTATTTTTAGTTTTTTTGGGGGGCAACGTTTACATTTTAAGTTCCATTTTGTCTCCCTATCTCCTTTCCAACACCTCATTAGAGAAGGCCAACATTTGATATAGATATATCTGTGGAACCATACAATACATACTTCCATATATCAGTTCTTTCTTTGAAAGTGGACAGCATTTTCCTTCCTACGTACCTTGTAGTTAACATGAATAATCATACTACTCAGAATAACTTAACCATTCACAGTTAGTTACTCTTCAAACAATATTACTGTTACTGTACACAATGCTTTCTTGGTTCTGCTCATTTCACTCTTCATTATTTCATGCAAGTCTTTCCATGTTTTTCCAAAACCAATCTGTTCATTATTTCTTATAGCACAGTAGTATTCCATCACAATCATATTTTGGTGTTGTTGTTTGTTGTTCAGTAATTTCAGTTGTGTCCTACTCTTTATGACCCCATTTGGGGTTTTCTTGGCAAAATACTAGAGTGATTTACCATTTCCTTTTCCAGATGAGGAAACTGAGGCAAATAGGGTTAAGTGACTTGTTCAGGATCACACAGCTAATAAGTGTCCAAGATCAAATTTGAACTCAGGAAGATGAGTCTTCCTGACTTCAGGCCCAGTACTCTATCCACTGTGCCACCTTGCTACCTACCACAATCATATACTATAACTTGTTCAGCCATTCCCTAAATGATGGGAATTATTTTCCAATTCTGTACCACCACAAAGAAAGGTTATGATAAATACATTGGAACATATAGGTTCTTTCCTTTTTTCCCTGTTAACCTTAGAAAATAGACCTAATAGTGGTATTTCTAGGTCAAAGGATATTCACGGTTTTATAACTCTTTGAGCATAATTCTAAATTGTTCTCCAAAATGCTTGAATCAAGCATTCTAGAGAGCAATGTGGAACTATGTCCAAAGGGCAATCAATCTGTACATATTCTTTGATTCAACAATACCACTGCTAGGTCTGTATCCCAAAGAGATCTCAAAAGGAGGGGGGGAAGAGAAGGACCCATTTGTGCAAAATATTTATAAAAGTTCTTTTTGTGGCAGTAAAGAATTGGAAATTGAGGAGATTCCCATCAAATGGGGAATGGCTGAACAACTTGTGGTATATGAATGTAATCGAATACTATTGTGCCAGAAAAAATTATTATTGGGATGGTTTCAGAAAAATCTGGAAAGACTTAGATGAAGTGATGCAAAATGAAGTAAGCAGAACCAGCAACAGTAATAGCAGAACAGTAACAGCAGCATTGTACAGTGATCAGCTATGAATGACTTAGCTATTCTCAGCAATACAATGACCCAAGGCAATTCTAAAGGAATCATGATGAAAATTGCTTTCCACATCCTGAGAAAGAGCTGATGGAATCCAAAAGCAGATCAAAGCATACCATTTTCCTTTTCTTTATTTTTTCAAGTTTTTTTTTCCTTTTGGTCTGTTTCTTCTTTCACAACATGACTAATATAGAAATATATTTTATATGATTGTAAAGGTAAAACATATCAAATTGCTTACTATTTTAGAAAGTGGAGGAAAGGAAAAGAAGAAAATTTGGAACTCAAAATTTTTAAAAAATGAAATGTTAAAAATTATCTTTACATATAATTGGGAATATACATACATACATACATACATATAAGTTTATGAATGTATGTATATAGGCTAGGCAATGGGGTTGAAGGATTTGCCCAAGGTCACACAGCTAGTAAGTGTCAAGTGTCTGAGGCCACATTTGAACTCGAGTCTTCCTGATTCCAGGGCTGGCACTCGATCTACTGTGCCACCTAGCTGCTTGCACCCAAAATATATTTTTAAATGGTTAGATCAGTTCACAATTCCAATGAGGGAGGTGGGCAGGAAGGGAGAAAGAAAATTTAAAACTCAAAATTTTAAAAAACAAACATTAAGAAATTTTACATGTAATTGGAAAAAATATTTTAAAAATTTTTTTAAGATATTGGTCTATACCTAGCTGCTATTAGATTGCTTTCTCATTTTCCCAGCATTTTTTTAAACCAAATAGTGAGTTCTTATCCCAAAAGCTTAAACCTTTCTGTTTATCAAACATGAGGTGTAATCATTTACTATTGGTCATAGCCTCTTAACAGGTCTTTCCGCCTCTGGTTTTTTCTCCTCCTCAATCCATCCCATACTACCATCAAATGTAGCTTAAAGCAGAATTTCATTAATGTTAGTCCTCTAGTCACTCCTCATTGCCAATAGAATAAAACTCAAACTTTAAAGTGGTCCACCAGCCCCATCTCCTAGTAGTTCCCACACTGAACCAGATCCATCATTCTCTGAACATGGATTGTACTTCCTGCTTCTGAGGTTTGCTCATTTTAGTCTCTCTGCCTGAAATGTCCTCTCCCCTGGCATTTCTACCAAGTGAAATCCAACCCATCCCTCGAGACCCTAAACAAATGTCATAGCCTCCACTAAAGCCTCCCTAGATCTACCACTACATCAAAGGCACTTGGGATATTTAACCTGGAAAACAAGGCTTAAAAGGATTTTAATTACAAAACTGGGAGAAACAACATGTACAAAGTTGAATAAAGCTGCCGCCTGGAATTTTGAGGTACTTTTTAATTGTTATTATTCAATCATTTCAGTTATGTCCCACTCTTCATGACTCCATTTGGGGCTTTTTTTGGCAAAGATGCTGGAATGGCCTGCCATTTCCTTTTACAGCTCATTTTATAGATGAGAAACCAAGACAAACAGGATTAAGTGACTTCCCCAGAGTCACGCAGCTAATAAGTGACTGAAACCAGATATGAACTCATAAAGATGTCTTACTTATTTCAGGCTTAGTGCTCTATTTATTGAGCCACCTAGTGGTGCTTGGGGCACTTTAGAATGTGTGAAACTAAAACCTACAGAGAGAAAGAAAAAAAAGAGGCAGCTAGCACCCTCAAAACTCTACCATCAGCAAATCAGAGTATTCATCTATTAAAAAGAAGTGTCCAAGTTCCCAAAAAGATTAGCATAAGCAAGATCTTGCAAGCAGCTCTCTAACCTACCTTAGGTGGGATATTGTAAAGAAGTAGCTCTGCAAACAGACATCCAAAGGTATCTATCTCAACCACCCCTGCCAAGGAGTTCTAGTCCTAAGTGACAAAAGGCACTTAGCACAAATCAAAGTAGACTTTACCAAATGGAATCAGTGGAGTAGCACTTAGGATTCATTGGATAACACAGACACATCTAGGAAGTTAGTTGGAGTGTAATCAGAACGCAAACCTGACAATTAGACATCCCTCAAAACCTTCCCATGATCCACAACCTTTATAAGTATGACAACTATGTGGCCAACCAAGACATTGATAAAAGCGTTTAAGAGGACAGCACTGAGGTATGCTATGGGGGCCTCAATGAACCTCCCAAATAAGGATTTTAGGTATGTTGAAACAATGTTACAAAGTATATTGAACAGTTCAAAAATAGTTGCCCTATACCCTGAAACTCAATGATTCTACTTTGAATTTGGTCTGCTCTTCATAGTGATTCCTGTTTCATAATTTAAGACTGAATCTAGTAAGATGAAAGTCAACCAGGATAAATGTACATGGGTTCAAAAGTAACTTCACAAGCAAAAGACAAGGGAGGCATAGTTAGACTGCAATTTATCTGAAAAAGATTTGGGTTTTTTTAGTGGACTGTGAGCTCCCTATGAGGCAGTGGTATGATGTGGCACTAAAAAAACAAAACAAAACAAAACAAAACTAGTACAATCCTGGGTTACATTAAAAGGGACACAACTTCCAAATATAAGGAAGTGATAGTCATTCTGTATTTTGCCACAATGAAACCACATCTGGAGTATTGCATTCAATCCTGGCAACCAGGTTTAGAAGGAACATTATTAAGCTGGATAGTATCCAGAGTCCAGCAACTACCATGGTGAAGGGTATTGAGTGAGTACATATCATATGAGAACTGATTGAAAGAACAACTAATATTTAAGCCATTGATGTTACCACTATCATCCCAGGGCACTTAGATTTATGATCTTGGTATCCTAGCACTCTCTTCCTCCTCCTTCACTCCATATGGCCAATCTGTTAGCAAGTACTGTTGATTCTGTTGCTGCAAACACTCTCATACCACTTCCCTTCTTTCCATTCCAAATGCAACCACCCTATGTCAGACCCTCATCTCTTCTTGCCCAGATTGTTATAATGGGCTCCTTACCAATTTCCCTGGCTCTAGTCTATCTGCATTCAATATCTCTTCATATCTGCCCCATCTTCCTATTATACCACTCTCATCACATAATTCCTCTTCTAAAAACAAAACAAATGAACAAACAAAAACTTTTCTCTGTCCCACACTGGGCCTGGAGTTAGAAAGACTTGAGTTCAAATCCAGCTTCATATACTTCCTAATTATGCGACCCTGGGTAAGTCACTTAACCTCAGTCTTCCTCCATTTCCTCAACTATACAATGGGAATAATAACAGCACATATATATCTCAGGGTTGTTGGGAGGATCAAATGAGATGTTTATAAAGCACTTAGCTTGGCACATAGTAGGTACCTAATAATGCTTGTTCCCTTCCCTCTCTCCCAGTTCCCATCCCTAGATGAAAATGATCTTGAAATTTCTAAAAGAATTATTTATGGCCCTTCCCTTTGTATTTGTCTTACATGTATCTGTTATAAATATTTATAGCCTGCCAATAGTTTTTGAACTCCTTTAGGGTAGGGACTGTGTTATCGTCTTCTTTGGTCTAGCCCAGAGTTTAGCAAAATGCTTGGAATATAGAAAGTGGTCAACAAATCACTTTTGGTTAAAAATCAAGATTTCTTAAACTGCTTTCCTAGACTTAGACCAGCAGTCCTGTGTCAAACTGAAATGTAGTGTCTGTCAGCAGAATAGCTAGACACCCATTGACTCACAATTTCCCATTATGGAGTCATGCTAGAGGAGAGTAGCTGAATCCAAAAAGGCCCAGAGCTCTCAAAAAGCAGGTGGTCCTTGATCCTCATGGAGATGGTACAGCTGGTAAAGAAGAAGGGAAACCAACAGAGACCAGAACTGTGGGCGAAACCGAGTGATCTCCTCATAGGTCAAAACCAGCATCCACTCATTTTTACAGACCCATGGATAACAACAGCATCACCATCTTGGAATACCAAGGATAATGACACATATATATTAGTATGCTTTTATTAGTTTTGTCTCTGAAAGCCAAGAAAAACATGAAAAGTAAAAGATTATCCTTTAAAACCACAGGCTTACAATTTGGTTTTCAAATAAAAACTCCAGTCAAAATTTGTCAGGGTACACTCTGTCCCTGATAAGAAGTCAAAATCACTCCAGGGAATTAGAAGGGAAAGCTAAGACAAATGAGTTATCTGCTTTGTTCAATAAGGAGGTCTATGAACACTTTGGAGCCAATAATTAACTACTGGGAAGTAACTCGCACATTAGGAAGAAAAGATCCCACTAATAGTACCTTCCTCTGAGCCCCTGAATCCTGCTGTGAAGTGACACTACTCTGTGATAGAAATAGTAAGGAATTTTCTGGGAGAGGCCAAAGAAATGGACTTACTAAATGAACTACAGTCAGAAAAATGAGGACACCAGTCAAGGCTCTTCTCCTTTCTGAAACAAACATATGAGTGCCAATTATAAGAAGTACTTGAAGATATATATTTGAACTTCCTTTTTTCCTTAGGACTATGTTCTGTGGGTCAGCTACACCTACAGATTGCTATGTTGGGGTTTAACCAAAAATTCTTACACACATAGTTATCATTTATCAAGCACCACATTTTGCTAGGGAACAGAGCATCTTGTCATTTTCCTACTAAAAGTCTCTTTCCTTCTGTCTGTGTGATTTAGGTCAACTTCAGTGTTTGGCATGTGTTTTTGTATTGTTGTTTTGTTTTAAACTCTACACATGAGTCATTCTAAGATTTTTCACTGTACTGAGTGAACCTTGTTAAAGTAACTTGTTAAAAAGTTGTTAGCCAGCGTAGTGGTGAAGTCCTCCCAGAGCCACCATTTGGGGCCAAGGCCTGGTCAGTCATGCTTCTTTCCTTTCCCATCTATGTTTCTGATTCGATGGACTTTGCTGCCATGTCCCCACTTTTTAAACTGAATACTATGTAATTATAATGATCAATACCAAGTCTGGCCTGGAAAGAGAAATGAAAAAATTCAGTTCATTCCATTCCTAGGAGAAGTTAGGGACTTATTGGGGATATGGAATATTGCATTACTGTCAGACTTGGTTGACATATTGACTAGTTTTGTGGATCTGCTTTTTTTATTCTTTCTTATCTATTCCTTGTTACAAGTTAGTTCTCTGCATAGGGAAGGGGAGTGAGTTATTTGAAAATAAAAGGGAAATGCAAACAAAATTATCAATAAATTTTTAAAATTAAATTAAACCAAGAAAGGCTATATAAAAACAGTATTGTTCTTTGTTTCATTGCTCAGTTCCATTCAACAAATGTTTATTAATTACCTACTACATGTAAGATACTGTAATATGTTCTAGACATATAAAGATTTTTTAAAATGCAATGATCTTTGCCCTCAAGGGCCAAGTCCATTAAAATCTAATAAGAGATGCATGGCACAAATAAAAATGTTACATGGTAGGATGTGAAAGAGACAAAAAAGAGAACCAGATAAAATATTCTGAGAAAATCTAAAGAGAAAGAGAAATCACTTTTACCTGAAGAGATTTAAGAAGGATTTATGAAAGAAGTAGCATTTGAGTTGAGCAATGACAGAAAGTAAGGGTTTCAAGAGACAGAAGTAAGGAGGGAGAACATCCCAAGAATGGAAACAACCTAGGCAAAGGCATAGAACTGGAAGATAGAATGTCATGTCTGGGAAGAATAAATAGGTTGGCCTGCCAGGGAGGAATGTATAATCAGCCTAGTAAAACAGGTTTCTACCAGATTGTGAATGGCAATCAAATGGCAAAAGAGGTTTATCCCAGAGGCATTGGTAGCCACCAAAACTTCTTGAATGGAGGAGTAAAATGGTCTGACCTGCCCTTTAGGAATATCAGTTTGGCAGTTATGAAGAGAACGGACTGTAGAGAAAGACTGAATGCAGGAGGGAACAAATGATATGGCTATCCTCATAGCCCAAATGAGAGGTTATAAAGATCTTAACTAGGGTGGATGTGGTCTGAGAAGAGAGAAGATAACGGATATGAGAACTGTTGAGATGGCAGAATTAATAAGACTTTACAATATATTGGCCATGGGGGCAAGAGATAGTGGAACTGCCAGACATTTACTAACTATATGACCTGGAGCAAATTACTTAACTTCTTTTGGCCTCAGGTTGAGCAAGATGGTCTCTAAGATCTCTTCTAAAACTTAATCTAGGCTCATATGACCCTTTATGGCAAAGCTGGTACAGAAAAAATGGTAGAGCAGTGGACAGAAACTAAAATTAGAAGGAGGGGTGGATTTAAGGGGAAATATAATGGATTGTTTTAGACATCATGAGTTTAAAAAGCTAGTGATAGTTTGAGGTGTGTGGCAAATATTCTGGTAACCTTTTTAAGTATATTTTTTCTCCAAATGAGAAATCAAATATTTTCCTTGGATTCCAAAATTTATTTATATTATTCTATTTCCATTATTACAAGAATGCCTATGATTTAAAAGATCTTTGATTTTCTTGGTATGGGTACATCCTTCACTAGGAAGTCTTAGAAAGATGCAGCAACTTTTGGATAAACTCAACATAGCTAGGCTGGTCTTCAAAAAACAAACAGCATGTATAGGACAATGCTAAGTGCTGGAGACATGGGGTTATGATACATGGTGTTCACCAGGATAAACCCAAAATTGGCCAAAAACAAAAGAGATCTGATGTTCTGGTAGGATGGCAGCAGAAACAAACATCACACATTAGAAAGGCAGAAGGGAAACAAAAGCTTAAGGAGATAAGAAAGCAAAGGATAGGATTTGTCTACAGAGGTGTGGTCAAGTAGATAGTCAGCAGGGAAGAGGTCAGTAGAGAGGAAGAGGATAAAGAGAAAAGGAATGCAATTCCACAACCATTTAATTAAGCAGTTACTATATGTTATATGGTTTGCTAAGTGCTGGAAACTGCTAAGAAATCATGAAAACAGATTGATTTACAAATAAAAAGACAAACTCTATGCTGGAAAAAAAATTTAGAGAATAGAGTTACACCTAACTTGAGGAATTTCAATACCATAATTTTAAAGGAATGTCTTCTTTAATTGACTGTGGTTAAATTGTTTCCTGAGGAATGATTAGTGCACTTTGCCTTTTTAATTGCTTCAGACAATAGAACTGCATTTCTATACTTTTCAGAACTTCAAATAACCCCGCATCATGTAACAGGGTCGTTCAGCTGTTCTTAATAATGGCTTTGTTCCTGAGGAAGCATAGAATTTTTTCTGCATACTTAAAGTACTGAGATTGAAATTCATAAAGTTAGGAGAGACAATCACCGAGAACATTCACTACTTGTCGAGAAAAACATTATTGTCACTTTAAAAGGTACATGTTTCACATTATTGTCCACTGAAATGAGATGTATATTGCTTTTGCTAAATAATCTGGAGCCAAGAGAATCAGAACACTAACATCACTGTATGCTGATTAGACATTTTAAAGGGTACTATGTAAACCCTGTGGCTGCCTGATCTGGTTCACTAAAAAGGATGAAAACATAAATTAAATGGATGTGAAAAGTGTGACTCCTGTCCAGGACAGGATGAAAAGAGAAAGACTTTGTTCATTCTTGTTGGGGAACCAGTTTGCCTTTGCCCCTCTGTCCATAATAGCAACCCAGATTTTTAAAAATGAGAAAGAAAGTCCTATGCACTGAAAATTGAAAACCTTTACAACATAATCTCACCCTTATTGTTTTTGGAAGATTATATTAATTGAAGCAAAAGAGGAAGAAAACATTCTGACATCACAACACTTTTCCACATTTGCAAATAAAACGCAAAATTTTTAAAGCTTTCGGTGATAAAATCTTTGTTTATATTGGGACTACTCACCTAATAAAGAAATTGTTTGAGTTTAAGGTACCTGGTTTCCCCTCAAAATTATCTACATTATAAGTGTGCAGATGGTAAGGTGCTGCTAGTTTTTCATAGATTATTTGGTCTTACACTGATTCAATGATTAATATACTTTTTAAGAAAAAAGGTTATTAAATAAATTACCTACTAATTAACATCTGCTAATCCACAACAGACCACAGTGTAAATCAATAGGCAATGCTGAGATTTTTTTAAAGCTTTACTCCCAGTCAAATCTAATTAAAGTCCTATAAAGAATAGGTAGGAAAATCGGTGATACTAACAATAATCAATTTCACTGTCATCTGGCACAGTGGATAAAATGCTGGGCCTGGAATCAAGAAGTCCTAAATTCAAATTCAATCTCAGAAACTTTGTGAGCCTGGGCAACTCCCTTAACCTGTTTGCCTCATTTTCCTCAACTGTAATATAAGGATAATAATAGCACCTACCTGACAGGGTTGTTGTGAGGATAAAATGAGATATTTGTGAAGTATTTGTATAGATAGTAGGGAGATATAGTGAAGCACACTACCTGGCACATAGTAGGCACCATATAAATGCATATTCTTTCCCTTCTCCACACAATGAACCAGATGCATGAACATTCAGATGGCTAATATAGCACCATTTCCAAGGTTGTGACTGATAAACAGGGTGAAGTCTCTTACTGGAAAACACTGGCATTGCCCACTTGTCTCTTGCAGATGTCTGTACACAGAGTTTTTCACATGTCTTTGAGTGACTCCAAGAAACTGCAATCAGTTAAACAGCATTAAGGGCCTAGCTGCTAGATGTCTTGGCAGAAAAAATCTGCAACCAAAGGAAAAACAACTGGGAAGATAATTAGAGTTCCTGGCAGAGTATTTTAAAGTGGAAAGTATGTTTGTACTCTTTTGTTTTTTCCTTTCTAATACAAATAAGTATATCATTTTCCAGTGGTTTTAATTCAGTCAAGACTTTAACTATAATTTTCTGGTTACAGTCTCATTGTATAAGTATCATACATTTATATACATATTGCACTTAGAATTTTGTAATAAAAGTTTTAATTATGGTTATTGCTATGGTTCTTCACATTCTAGAATTTCAATTCTCATACAAAATGTAAAGGTTAATACTTTGAATAACAGCAACCACCCAATTAACACATTCTATGGAGGCAACAAATATAAAAGGCAAGTCTTCATGCTAATTGACAACTTGTCTTAGAAAAAATTCTCACCTGGGAATCATTTCTGTATATTATAGCCCCCATTTCTAAATCTGGACTCCTGCAGGGTATTTGTTTTTATGTAGCACTCTGCTGATCATGTCATTAAATCCTTAAATGACAAGGAATCTTAATAATCTTCAAGATTGCCAAATTCCAATAACAAGGTAGTTACCAGTACTACCTGTTCTGTGCAAGATGTCAAGTTAGATTCTGTCCTCTGTACACAGCCTTCCTAGATATGCACATTCAACACCATACAAATGAACTTCAATACTATTGTTCACTATTTATGTATTTTGAGGTTTGAATTGGGAAAGAAGGAAGATTTTGGTTTTTCAACTTATTTTCCCAAATGGTTGGGGCAGCTAGGTGGCACAGTGGATAGAACACCAGTCCTGAAGTCAGGAGGACCTGAGTTCAAATCCAGCCTCAGACACATAACACTAGTTGTGTGACACTGGGCAAGTCACTTAACCCCATAGCCTAGCAAAAAAAAAAAAAACAAACAAACCAAATGCTCTGAGCCAGCTCAAAATCATCTAACTTGGTTTGTAAGGAGAACAATATTTGTATCTCTGAATAAGTATTCTTGTAGGTGGAAATCTTGGGTTTCATCTTTCAAAAGTTAGAGGAACCAATAATGGGGAACTCTTTTCTGTATTGAATCCTCACAAATAGGGAGGAACTGGTTCCTGGGGTAGAATTGATGGAAATCTTGAAGTGGCCACTCCATCCTAGAGAGTGTGATGGGAAAAAGAGGAAAGAATGACATAGGCTGACAGGGATCCTGGATTTGAAGATTCTAATTTTTGAAGAGTTCAGAAGAAGGCTAAAGAGGACACTGTGAACTAAAATTCTATGGGTAAAGTCTGCCCAGAAGGGATGGGAAACTCTTAATATATTAGTTCTGAAGACACAAAGGAAAACAACCCTAATAAGAAGAGAAAACAGGAGGTGTCTGAAAAAATCTATGTAAGTGGACACAGAGATAAACACCAACCAAATTAGATTTTTAAAAGATATGTACAGAACATGTAAACAGCGAGTAGCAAAGGATGAATACAAAATCATGGCATGCTCCTGTTTAAAAAAAAAAAAAGAATATCTCAGGAGAACCTAAGCCCAGAATTAGCTGAAAATAACCAGGAAAGCTATAAAGGGAAAAGTTCAATCAGTAAGTATTTAAGTGCCTACTATGTGTCTGACACAGAGGTTAGAAAGAGAAAAATGAAACAGTCCATATCCTAAAATTTACATGTATGCACATAATATGAATTATGTATGTGTGTATGTGGAGGGAGGGAAGAGAGAGAGAAAGAGACAGAGACAGAGACAGAGACACTGAACACAACACTACAGATAATGGTAACTCTCTCCACCTATTCCTACCTCCCAACACACTGATCATTGGTGAACTTTCAGTCCACTGTAAACCACAGATCTTTTTCAGATAAACTACTATCTAACCTTGCTTCCTCCATCTACTTTTGAAGTTGATTTTTTTGAACTTTTTGTTCACAGACGATGGTACACTCAATGCTGCCTCTGAGGCTGAGATGCAACAGAGTATGGCTCTGCCATTTGTGCTAATTTTGACTTGACAATTAACACCAAGAAAACACAGGTGCTCTACCAACCAGCACTGCACCCTCCATACATGGAACCATCAGTTACAGCAAATGGAGAAATTTTGAGTGCTGTGGATTAGTTCACTTACCTTGGTAGTATACTTTCCAGAGATATATACATAGATGAAGAGGGTGATGCATGCATTGCCAGAGCTAGCTCAGTGTTTGGGAGGAAGTGTGGGAGGAAAGACATATTGGGCTGCCTACCAAATTGAAAATCTAAAGAGCTATTGTGCTGATCTCATTGTTGTATACCGGTGAAACTTGGACAGCAATGACAGCTCCACGCCAGGAAACAATAGCTTTCATTTGAATTGTCTTAGGAAGAGTCTGAAGATCACCTGGCGGCCAAACACTAAGGTCCTTTCTCCAGCTGAACTGCCAAACATTCAAATTCTACTGCAGAGAGCACAATTCTGACAGGCTGGTCATGTTGTTTGAATGCCAAACATAAGTTTGCCTAAATGACTATTTTTTGGAGAACTCACACAAGACAAATGCTCACACAGAGGTAAAAAGCAGTGTTATAAGAACATTCTCAGGGGCAGCTAGGTGGTGCAGTGAATAGAGCTCTGACCTTGGAGTCAGGAGGACCTGAGTTCAAATCCAGTCTCAGACACTTAACACTTACTAGCTGTGTGACCCTGGGCAAGTCACTTCACCTCGATCTCCTCACCAAAAAACAAAAAAACAAACAAAAAACAAGAACATTCTCAAGGTCTCTCCGAAGAACTTTGGAATCAATTGTGAGACATAGAAGACACTGGCACAGGACCTCCTAGCATTCCAGCTTTACAGGGAAGATACTGCTATGTTCTATGAGCAAAGTAGAATTGTAGTAGCTCAAAAAAAATCTGAGATGCACAAATTTAGAGTCATCTCCTCCAAATGTTCACATGAACTATTTGTGCCCAACTTGTGGTAGAGCCTTCTGAGCTCATATTGTTCTGATGAGCCACTGTTAGACACATTGTACCTTCACCCCAACACAGTGATGTCATTTGGTCCTCTTCAAGCTTGAAGAACAACAACCAGTAATGATTTTTTTAATCCAAATGTAAAACTGCATTTATCCCTATTGAATTTCATCTTTTTATATTCAATCACCTACAGTAGTATCATATTCAGATCTTGTTACCATGTTTTACAAAGGATAACAATAAAGTGAAGGATAGCCAGGAGAGTAACCATAACTGTGAAAGAACTATAGTCTACGGCATACGAAAGTCACCTTGTATATTTTGATAGTTATTTATAGGAGTACACGTTGCTGCTGCCCCCTCCTTTCCCTATCACATAGAATGTAAGTCTCTTGAGAGCAAGAACTATTTCACTTCTGAGTCTGTATCCCTGATGCCTAGCACAGTATCTAATCCAAAGTCAATGCTTAACCAATATTTACTGAATGAACACACGTTTGTAATAGGAATTAGTAATGTTTAACTTGAAAAAGAGCAGACTGAAATGGGTTATGGTAGCCACCTTCATAGTATGTGAAGAGCCATCCTATGGCAAAGGGACCAGATTTGGTTTGCTTGGCTCTAGAGGACATTACTAGGGGGAAGAAATGTAAGTTATTGAGAGATTTAGGCTTTCTCTAAAAGTTCCAACATTCTCACAGTAGCTGCCCAGCAAAGGCAGTGTATGTCCTACTGTGTGCAAAGCCAAGGAAACTGCAGTTTGGGGAATAAGCCATTTGTGAGTAAGAGAGTTCATCTATTCTTTCTCTATTTTCAGAAAATTGTTGAGGAAGACTTCCTGTCAATTACAGCCTATGCAAAAATAGATCAGAACGCCTCAGGAAATAATGGGCTCCTTTGTCACCATAGGACTTGAAGCAAAGGCTGTGGGATCACTTTTCAAGGACAGTTAGTTGTGCGAGTATTCAATGAACTCCACGGACTCTCAAATCCCTTCGCACCAAGTTTGATGATTCAGTGATCCCCCCTCTAAGCTTAAAGGACAGAAGGCCCAATTTCACCAGGTCTTTGACATGATTGCTCCATTCTACTTGTTCTCCCATGGACATACTCAAATTTGTTAATTTCCTTCCTAAAATGTGACATCTAGAACACATTTGGTCTGATAGCTGAGTTCAGCTAGACCCGTGGGTGGGGAACCTGCAGCCTCAAGGCCACATGAGGCCTTCTAGGTCCTTGGGTGAGGCCATCTGACTGAGTCCAAATTTTACTGAACAAATCCTTTTATGAAGGGGATTTGTTCTCTGAAGTTTGGATTTAGTCAAAGGGCCACACCTGAGGACCTAAAGGTCTGTCCACATGTGGCCTCGAGACTACAGGTTCCCCACCCCTGAGCTAGACTCTTACTTCCACTTTGGTCATTATGCCCATCTTAATGCTACCTAATGTCATTTCTGTTGGCTCATATCAAACATGCAGTCCACTAAAACCTCCTATAATTTTCACACCAATTGTTGTCTAGCCAGGTTTCCCCATACTTTATGAGATTGATTAAAAAAAAAAAGTCAAAGTTAAGACCTGTATAAGAGATCTGGCTCTGATATTATTCACCATGTAACTTTCAACAAGTTGTTTCATCTTTCTGGGACTCAGTTTCCTCATTTATATAATTAGGGAGTCGGGCTAGATAATATGATATATTCCAGCTCTGAACTTTGGTAATGCATCCTCCACATTGCTGGATAATGGAGTCAACCCCAGGTAAATTCTTTTAAAAGGCAAAAGTTTTTCTTTGGCACCATGACATCCCTTTCTACATTCCCTCTCTCATCTGCTAGTCTCTCCTATCAAACACACACACACACACACACACACACACACACACACACTCCCCTGCTTCCATGCTAACCCAGAGTAACTTCCTCATTGGTTACTCTAGCAAGGCCTGCCCTAGCCTCCTTTCTCCTAAGATTTAGAATTAAAACAGTCATGGAGGTTATTTAGTTGAAATCTTTCATTGTACAGAAAACCAAATGCCATATTAATCACCTACCAATCCCATACCTCTCTCCAATCAATATCTGCCTTTCTTCAGTGCAACTACATCTCATCTTGGTGTTACAAGGAAAGCAATTTAATTCAGTTAATTCTCTCTAACCCCTCATAATGGAATGTTTGCTAACCCAAACGAATGTCCAATTGTTGGAACTTCAACCAGTATAATAAAATGAACTTTCTTAAAAATGAATTTAATGTGTGAACAGATAGGAGGTATCAATAGACAGCTCCAAGAAGGAATAGTTCCACTTAGTTGGCTGAGCTTTTCATAGTCTTCTCTTCTACTTCTGAACTCATAGTTTCTCTAAAAGCTCCAACATTTTCACAGTGGCTATCAGCAAAGGTACTGAATGTACTGATTCATGCAAAGGCAAGAAAATTACAGCAATGGTTGGTCTTGTCAAATAAAATCTTTTAAGATTCTTGATAGCAAGGCTTGAATCCTCTAGCAGTCTAGATACCTTGCATTTATAAGTTTGCAGAAGGTCTTCATTATTATCTCCTTTTTACAATGTTTGGTAATATAAAAATGCAAGCACGGTTAAACACAAGGATTTCAAAATTACTATTGTCAAAAGTTTAAAAATGCAGATACTGTCATATTTAAGAATACCACACCTAGCAGTAGAAGCCAATATTGAACTTGATCTCATTGTCCAATAAAATATTAGTGGAGTTCATGACAGTAACATAGTCCTTTTCCAAATGCAAAATAATCAAGTTAAAAACTGGCCCTGAAAAGAATTAGGAATGTCACAGTAATATCAATAACTATGCAGGGCAGGACAACTTGATTCATAGAAATTGGACTTAATCCGGGGTAATTTTCTTTCATTAAACTTAAAATCTTCCATAGCAGTTAATTTGTTTCTTTTGAAGGATGTCATGCACCAAATTCAATGCTGACTTATAATTTAAGAAGGTACAAAAATGAATTTTGTTTTAAAGTCTACATATTAAATATTAAGATATCTAAATAAAAGAACATGTTCCTTATTAGTAGGGAGGGTGGAGACAAATTAGGGAAGGTCTTTAAATTTCAGCAGAGCAATTTCAAGGGGGAAGGAGAAGGGGTTTATTTCCAGGCATGATTGTGATATAAAAAACATAAAACATTTACCTTTTTTAAAAATCCTAGTAAATGAGATTGATTTAATGTGATGGTAGGTAATAGAATGCCTTAAAGGTTCTTGAGCAAACCAAGAAGGTGATGATTTAGTTAAGTTTTATAGTGAGCTTTATACAGTGAAGAGATAAAAAGACTAGTTAGAAGGCTGGTAAAACAATTTAGGCATGAGGTGATATAGCCCATTACTAAGGTTGTGGCAATCCTACTTCCTCTACCTCCCTAAGAGAGGAGTCCAGGATAACTTTAAATTTCAGAAGTGAGCAATTAGAAGAATTAGTGGTACTAATGACAGAAATAGGAAAATTATAAAGTAAGAGAGACAGAGGGGAGTTTGGCAATCAAAAAGAGAGGGAGGTTTTCAGCTTTTAGCACAGAATCCTAGAACATTAGAGATGGAAGTCCTGTTACTGTTTGAAGTGATGTTAGAACATGAAGTTACAGATTAGAATGGAATGATCTTTTGCACATCATAATTGCCATACAAAGACTAAAGGGTTGTTACATATGTGAAACTCCACAATATTCAGACAAATATTTACAGATAAATGTAATATTTATGCTGATTGAATGTGGATTCTCCCATCTTTGCTATGGAGCTGCTTTGATGCTTCAAGGGCATCAGTCAAAGGACAAATCTTTTATGATATGCTCTGAATTTTCCAATTACACACACAGTTGAGTATTAAAAAATATTTGCTGATCTACTAGCATATACCAGACTCAGAAGAGAGTTATTCTTAGGTTTGGAGGAAACGAATAGTATCTAAGCCAGGGTGGGGAACCTGTGGCCTAAAGGTCACATGTGGCCCTCTAGGTCCTCAAGTGTGGCCCTTTGACTGGATTTGTGAAGTTTGGATTCAATCAAGGGACCTGAACTCGAGGACCTAGAGGGCCACATGTGGCCTTGAGGCCTCAGGCTCCCCATCTTTGAATTCTAAGCAGTCCAAGAGAGTGCTCTGAGTCACAGATAAGAAAGCTGAGGTTAAGAAGCTTGCCATAGGCCACAGATCAAGCAAGTAGTGGAAGCATAATAGTCATGGCTCCTAAAAGTTCAAGTTCTTTACACTTGAGTTACTACAGGAGGATTGACTCTTAGGGATAATTAGGGATAATTAGGGATAATGCCCCCATTCTACCTTTGCCCCACGTGGCAGGATTATCCAGTGGGCTCACCAAGCACGGTTTTAGGGTCCTCTGGGGAATAATAACTCAGGAAGTTAGCCTGGTTCCCTCCTAGTGAAAAATATTCCTTCATAGGCTGGACTTGGAAACCAGCACAACCCACTAACGTGGTGAATTTTAGAAGCAGGTTGGGGTTGGGACAAGGAATTGGTACTTTTCACAACATGAGTAAGACCCAGGACTAGTGGGAGGGAATGAGGCAAGGAGAGGTTCATAAAAGAAAGTACCATTTCCTAGTCCCTGGTAAGACAATTCTGACAGTACTCTTGAACTCAATAATATTGAGAGTGTAAAACAGACCCCTTCAGGTCTTATAGTAATAATAATAGTTAGCATTTACATTGCATTTTAAGATTTACAAAGTGCTTTACAAATATTATCTCTTTTTTAACTTATTGCAACCCTGGGAGATAAGAGCTGTTATTATCCCCATTTTACAGCTGAAGAAACTGAGGCAAACAAAGGTTAAATGACTTGGCTAGGATCACATATCTACTAAATATCTGAGACTAGATTTGAACTCTTCCTTACTCCAGGTTCATCATTTTCTCCAACTAGTTGCCTCTGTCTTAGCGCCTAGAGGTTCAAGGAAATTTAATTTAGAACCCAAGTCACAGTGGGCACTGGGGAAAGGGAGAGCAACTTCAGCTCCTTCCACAATTAGAGCCATCAATCACTGAAAAAATTAGAGGGTACCAACAACATTTGAGGGTGCAGCTAAGTGGCACAGTAGACAAAGTGCTAGGCCTGGCATCAGGAAGACATTTTTCAGAGTGGAAATCTGGCCTCAGACATTTACTACCTGGACAAGTCACTTAACCCAGTTTGCCTCAGTTTCCTCAGACGTAAAATAAGCTGGAGAAGGAAAGGACAAACCACACTAGTATCTCTGTCAAGAAAACCCCAAATAGGGGAAAGAGGAGTTGAACAGGACTAAAAACAATGGAACAACAGCAAAAGACACTTGAACTCCTGCTGTTGTTGTTTGTCCTTCATTCTTGAAGGACATTATTCACATCAGGAAGGTGATGTCATGACTTGTAAGTGAATTGGATTTAAGTGAGGCAGGGCTGGGCAAAGTCACCAGCCTCACTCTCTCCTCCAAAGCCATCTGGGTCCAGTGGCAAGATATAGATCAGTTCAACTGGAGATGACCTCCAGTTGAACTCCTACAACAAGTAGGAAGAAATGAGCTGTGCAAGTTAGTACGAACAACTAGTCAAGACAGGAAATGACTTAGATGGTGGGCTGGGAGTAGGCTCTTTACCATACCCTCGTGTAGATCATTTCATAGCAACAATTTTTGGGGGGCGAGGGTATTGATCTGTGATTTTACTGGTGTAGGGAGTGCTAAGTTACAGAGAAGGTGAGAGAAAAATAAAAAGGGCAAGTCTAGTGAGGAATTCTTCTAACCATGAATTTCAGCAACTGTTTTGCAATTTACTATCTTGACAATTGCCTAAAACAGAGGTGTCAAACACCAGGCCAGCAGCACTCTCAAATGCGCCAGAATCAAATTAAAATGCAATTGGGAAAAATTAACAAAATAATTAAAAGTATAATGCAACATGGATAATGTTAATTTGTGATTTTCTAAGGTAACTTGGGGCCCTCAGAGATTTGTTTCTATTTGAGTTTGGCACAATGTTTTAGAAGATTCATATTGGGGAAACTGAATTCCATTCAACAAACGTGCATTAAACCCCTATGATGTGCAAGGCCAGAACTTTAAAAAAAAATTGGTCTATGGACAATGAAGAAATTTAGATTAAAATCCAGTGAACAGCTAGGGTTTATTCAATCTAATATTACTGAACTCAGACCCTCTGCTAACATAAATACTGGTGTTGAGAAGGGTCTGTCAACATATTTTAAGACAGTATCGTCAAACAGTGAAATACCAAAAATGTTATTCCCCTGCACAATCACTGGAGATCCACATCTTATTAACAACTGTCAGAGCTTCAAGAAAATCACATTTCTCTAACTTTAATTTTTAAATTAAACACAATGCAGTCATTGATTATATGTCTTAATGTTGCGTGTAATTTTTTTACATTCCAGTGACTATGCCAGAAGCAATATCTTATTTATGATTCTAGCCTAACAAGTTCTATTTTTGACAGTATGCTCTAAAACATTTCTCTTAGTCTTTCCAAAGAGCACACAAAACTTGTGGCAATTCTGAAATGAAAACATGCAAAAACCAGCTACTTAGTAAAGTGAGCTTTTATCTTGCCAGATAAATGATTTCAATTGGGCTGATGCTTTATTCCCATCTTTCCTGGAAGCTACCCAAACCCGACTTGGATGTGATCACCAGAGGATCACATCCATCAAAGCCTTCTTTCTACTCCTAATTACTTGGAAACAATTCCTGATAAAGAAAAAGCCAATTTAAGGGCTTGTAGCAAATCCTATTATGCAAATAGCCATGGATAGGTAGTATTATTTTATGTTTATAGCTTATGCCATGTTGCATAAATGCACACCTCTGTGTAATTTTAAATGCCCAGCTGGAAAGGGTTTTGTGATGGAAGGTCATGAATAAGGAAGGCCAAAAGTAAACAGGCATGCACAGGGACTGGAAGTCAGATCTAGCATTCACATGTGAGATTATGGGCTTTGGAGGAACTTTGAAGGCTTAAGAAGAACAGCAACATGGAGCTTTCTGCCTCTAACAGATTAACAGGAGATTCCAAGAGCAAGCAGGTGAACTAACAGGAGGATGGAGGGAAAGGAACTAGGGAAGACCAAATGGATAAAGTGAAAGGTAGAGTAAAGCAAAGAGAAAGAAGGTTATCAGGGAAAGCAGGATCATAAAGCTCTCTGTAAGGAGGAAGCAGAAATTTGAAGAATAATACATTAATGATATTTTTTTCTTTGGGTTTTTAATTTATCATTCCTCTCTATACCTACCATGCAATTTTCACTTCCCACCCAATCCCCAGAAAAATCATAGTATAGTTGGTTACCTAATTTAAAAGATCATTTTTTGTTTCTTTTCCAAAGACCACTTACCATACTTACTGGAATCCACTTTGACCAATTTGAAATGTATTTTTGGATAACTAATTCTGAGAATATCTTTACTTAAGTAAAGATGCTAATTCTCATGCTTTTTATTCATGAAATTCATCCCTGGATACAAGAGAATTACTTACCCTTGGTTTACTTAAATCATCTCATTATGTCTGAGGCCTGGGGTATGATTATAGTAGTGCTCAGCTGTTAGGACAATTCTCAAAAGCACAGCTCTAGACCTGAGATTATGTATGGTTCAGAATACCTAAGTGACTTAGGCTTAAAATGAAATTCTCATTTGCCTGTGTTAAAGCTATTTGCACATAATAACAATTCCTTCCATTTATATTGTGGCAAACACAGCAATCCCTGGGTGAAAAAAAAATATCTTTTAAATGATCTAAAATGCCTACATAGATGAAATCAAACTGACTTTAAATAAAAGAAATATTTTTGGGGGGAGGATGGGGTTTAATTTTTGGACTAAAGTTTCAATTAAAGGTTAACAGAGGATAGCAGATCATGGAATCTGTAAAGAAAAATTTGAAACAGATATATGACAGCATATTGATAGCCAAATTGGTGATTAGCTGGACTAGCACTCATTTATTCCAACAGTGTCTTCTCCATCCTGCTAAAATAAGTCTCCTGGTTGCTATAATTGTCTCACTATCCGGTAAGACACAAGTAAGTTTTCAACATGATGAGACCCAGTCTTTCAATTCAAAGACCCAATGTTAACAATTATCTTGCGCTTAAATTCTTTATTGAACATTTTAGTTTATTCCTTTCTAGTCCACAGATAAGTCTCTCTCCTTGGCAGAGAATAGAAGCTCTTATGAGTTCTGCTTCCTCTCTCTCATAAACAATTACAGCCCCATCCACTTCAACCAGTGGCCCTGCTCCTTTGTGAGTCTCTTCTTTTTTGCCTCTTGCAAACTCAGTTCCTCTAAAACATATACTCTTTCTTAAAAATTGTAATTTATTTTATTTTTAATTTATGTAACAAAACAAGTATTTCCATAACATAGTATTTTTTTTAAAAAAGATGACTGTACATGAAACTGCAAATCTGTTATGTACAACTTGCTATTGCTTTTAAA
The DNA here is from genome assembly GCF_900497805.2 of Vombatus ursinus. Lineage (NCBI taxonomy): Eukaryota > Metazoa > Chordata > Mammalia > Diprotodontia > Vombatidae > Vombatus > Vombatus ursinus. Next base: position 3,422,546 of record NW_020955033.1, on the reverse strand, counting down.
TATATAATAAAGTTATCATGTAAATTTCTTTTTTTCTTCCATTCACCTCCCCTCTAAGATGGCTACCATTAAACACAAATATGTACATATATACGTATGTTTATATATATGTGTATATGCAAAGTCATTCTATAAATACTTCTACTTATTCTTTCTCTGGATGCAGATAGCATCTCCCTTCATATGTCCTTTGTAGTTAATTTGGGTATTTATAATAGTCAAAATGACTTATTCGCTCACAGTTGTTCTTAAAATAATATTACTGTTACTGTATTCAACATTCTATTGGTTCTCTGTTCACTTCACTCTTCATTATTTGTGCAAGTGTATCCATGGTTTTTCTAAGATCATCAGAAGAGTTACCTGGGGCGCTAAGATGTTCAGTGATTTGCCCAAAGTCATACAGCTAGGTCAGAGAGTGGTTACTCGAACTTGAGTTTCCTCCCTGACTGCAAAATCAGCTTTGTCCAGTACTGCTTCTCTGTCCACAATGCTTCTCTAACAACAGTCATGATGACTATAAAAGCACTTTGTACTTATAGGGTTAAGTAAGGCTTTCTACAGCTTTCCTACTAATTATGATAACTGTAAGTTTCAATAGCATAAAACTACACTTAGTCTTTTGGGACACCTTGAATAGGTCTTAAAAATCTCTATGTTTAGGGATGTACTATGTTGGTATCTCTACAAAGAGAGTTGAATGGCCATGGACTTGGCCTTTTAACAGATTACTGAAACTACAAAATGTCCTATTTGACACTCAAAACATCTTATAAATATTGAATACGTGGATGAAATGGTTATATTATAGCAGAGAATGAAAGTTATACATTACAATTGTATGTACTGTTTTGTTTTCCAAAGAACTTTTATACACATGATCACTTTTGAGTCTTACAACAACACTAAAGGTCAAGTATTACTCGTAATTCATAGATAAAAAATTTGAGACTCAGTCCCTTTCCGGGAGAAACATAGCCCAAAATGTAGCAGATCTCAGACTCAGGCCCAGCTCTTAGGACTCCAAGTTCAGAGTTCTTTTCATAGCACTATACTGACTGTCAAAAATTATCATAAAGAAAGAGGTTATTTAGGGCAGATTTGGGATAGAAGGGAGGAGGAGGGGAAGAAAGTATGAGGAAAAATCTTTTTTAAATATCCCAATATTTTTACTTAATCTCCTTTTATGAAAGATGACAAGCTGTCCAGACATAACTTGGTCCTGCTTTGCTGTGTTTGACCATGCACTCTGCTTTCTAAGGCAAATGGAAATATTTCTCTTAAAAAGCTTGTTCTATTGACTTAAATAGGTCAAAGAGGCTGATGTAAAACACAGCAGTTACTGGAAATACGAGAAAGAGCTACTGCTAGAAATGTTTTAGAGCCAGTTTCTTCAGGTCAGCTCAATCAGTACCTAGCAAGGTGACACATTCAGATGATTTTTAGAAATACATCCCAATCTGTTAGCCTCCACTAAAGTCCTTCTCCAGAGAGATGTTCTGAGTCCTCAAAGGCCATTCCAACAGGGCCCAAGCTCTAGAAAGTTCTACCAAGCTAGAAATTCTTTACCTATGAACCGAGCAATTGTCTGTTTGTTGTCTAAGGAGGTAGCTAGGTGGTGGAGTCAGGAAGCACTGAGTTTGGAATCAGGAAGTTCTGAGTTCAAATCCAAAGTCATATACTTACTAGCTATGTGAGGACAAGCCACTTAAAAAAAAAAATCACTGTTTGCCTCAGTTTCCTCATCTGTAAAATGGGAATAATAATCGCATTTGCCTCTCAGCATTGTCATGAAGATCAAATGAGAACATATTTGCGAAGCACTTAGCCCAATGCATAACACACAGTAAGTGTTATATATGTGATAGCTATTATTATCAGTAACAGCTTAGCTGTGTTTGGAAAGGCTCATTACCAGAAGGTGACGACTAGCCATGGCTAGTTTGGGATAGGGTATTTTTTTTGGATGGTGGAGTGGAGTTTGGTCACAACAACTCATTAAACTGTCTGCCATGATGTAGAATGGTGGTGATCTGTTTGGATAGAAAAAATACTTACACAGAAAAATATCATGAATTCTTTAAGTATATTTAAAGTTTGCTTTTTTATTGATTTTATTTTCAATTTCATTCTCCTAATTCCCACCTATTTTGTCTGATCACAATATTTGTAAAAATTAAAGTCTACATTTTCAGGTCAATACCATATATTTGTCTTCATATATACTGGTCACATACATTTTCCCCAATTGTTTCTAGTGGTAGTGTTATTTACGTAACCCAGGGTTTTCTGGGGATGATCAGTTCTCCTAACATGGAGGCACGCTTGAGGGGCCTTTAGAGTATGTTCAGATTACCTAACATGGAGGCTTCCGTACCCCCTACCATGTGGGAGAGGGTAGCCTCCTTTGATTGGTTACCTACAGCTTTAAAATTGGCAAGAAAAAAAAAATGAGACAGTTTGGGTGTAGCTAGGTGGCACAGTGGATGGAGCACCAGCCCTGGAGTCAGGAAGACCTGAGTTCAAATCCATCCTCAGACACTTGCTAGCCATGTGACCCTGGGCAAGTCATTTAACCCTGACGGCCTCAACAACATTAAAAATGAGGCAGTTTCTCTCTTTCTGGTATTCTTTTTGACCACTCTTATCTGCTTTGTCCAGAGGGTAAAGATCACAGCTCACTCATAACATGGGTGCCATGAACTGAACTGGTGAGAAGGGAAAGATTTCCTTCCATTCTTCCTTCTTTCACCCCAGCTCTGAGAAATAGGCCTGCAGGGGAGGGGGAAGAGGGGTTGTTTGTTTCTGATCTATATTGCTAATCCTTCTCAGTTACAAGTCCAGAGGTGATATCCACAGGACTGGCAGTTGGAGCCATGGCAACCTTGGAGCCAGGATGCAAGATGGTGTAGCCAGCCAGCCCTGCATGGCTCAGAGACTGAAGTGGTGCAAAGGGAGGGAAGAATTAAAACTCACCTGTTGAAAGTAAATTTGTACTTTTGTGATCATACCTTTTGAAATAAAAGTTCTTTTGTAAAAGTGAATTCGATTGTTAGTGGCTAAATTCAACTCAGGTGCAAGAAAATCACTCCCTACAATTGAGGGAATATCAGTGGGGGCTGGAGCCATTAGCTGAGAGCCAATCCCCTTAAGGGTACCAAAGAACCCTGGGGGAGGGGTGAAATGTAACCTGCCTACACTTCAGGCAGTGGAGGCCAGGGTAGTTTCATGTGTCATATGAAATAGAAACACAGACACATAAATGTTCAACAATAGGGACTTGCAAGTATGATCATCATTCTCTAAATCTGGCAATCCGGGGCAAAAGCCTGATAGATTCTAATCCGCAACACTCTCTGATCTCGATCGAGGCCCCTTCCAAGTCTGGATCTATGACCATATGAAGCTATGCTCATTTATCACCTTACCTTGAGCATGCATCTACATGTTGTTTGTTCATTGTTTCAGGTTATCGGTTTTTTCCATCAATTCCAGAGACAACAACAGTAGTATCAGAAAGCAGTTTTATTAGTGTTTTTAAATTCAAGAGAAATTTGAAGAATGAGATTAATTATTGAACACAAAGATAATTTTTGGAGATGAACAGTTTAAATGTATGAGGAAAGTAAATTTCAACAGGAAAAATAAAAACAGAATCGGTCTTTAAAACATATTCCTTTGGGAAGTATCAGCAATGTTTAAAGTATGTGCCAGTATGATTTTGGGAGTGACGAAGTTGTACCTTTTTTTTTTTTCAAAAAAGATATGATTTATCACACACACATACTTTAATGAAGTAGTTGTCTCAAGTCCATGCAAGATGAATCATGATTATGTTTCTACCACACTAGAGAAACAATATTCACTTAATTATACCTAATGTATACATGTAGTTACATTCAATTCTTTTAGGGTCTAGAGGGTAAGCCTAAGCGAGGGAAATACATTCTCAAGTCCTTAGCAATGTGTATCAATTTACCCACTTTGAAATCTTAAACATAAACAATTTCTTAGCAATAAGGTAAAGGAAATAATAACATCCTAGATATTCCTCTATTAATAGAAATGTAGGAATATTAAATGTCATAATCCATACCAAAACCTGGGTCACCCTTCTCTCAGTCCAGCCAAACTGACCTTCCTGCTGTCCTTACACATGGCACTCCTCTTGTCTCTTTGCCTTCCCATCAACTGCCCAGCCATGCCTAGAACACTCTGCATCTCACCTCTGCCACTCAGTTCCTTTAAGACTCAACCCAAGCACAGGATTTTCTAGATGAAGTCTTCCCTGATCCTTCCAGCTGCTAGTGCTCTTTTCCCTTCCCTAAACAAAGTTATGTTTTTATTTATTCTGTATACACACATATTATACATATGCTATGCACATATGTTGCCTACCTTTATAAGACGTAAAGTTTTTATGAGAAAGGACTGCTTCAATTTTGTCTTTATAACCCCAGCACAAAAGGAGGTGCTTAATGAATACACATTAATTGATTTATTTAGGCAAATTCTTTGACTTCTGTAGGCATGATTTCCTAACTAGTAAAACAAAGGTTTTGCTATGGGTATGACATTTCTAAAGCCCCTTTCTACATCATCCTGCTGTAATTGTACTCTACAAGTGGATTACTATTCTCCTCACAAATCAGTAACAGTATTTTTTTAAAAATTCGATTACTTGTATAACTTATTTCTAAAGTACATCTTAGGAGGAAAAAAATTTGTTCTCATTTTAAATTGCAAGACTAGTTGGTGAAGAAATGCCCAAACTAAATGAAGAAAATAAAAAAAAATATATTTCTTTCAAAGCTCCTTTAGTATACTGAAATATGTGATTTGATAAAGATTCTTTGGGGATAGATTTAGATATAATCATAAAAGGAAAAAAAAAGCATGAAAAAGAAGTTTCTTTCTACTTTTCTTTTTCCTGAATGGTCAAACCATTCTATCCATCTTCTATTCATCAGTCCCAACATAAATAAACAAGAGATATCATAATTCCATACTACTCACTTTCTGGCATTCATGGAATAAACCACTATATTGTGTCAGTCAAAGGATGATTGATCCATGGGGAAAAGGTGTGACCATCAATGCAGCAGGGGAAATGAATACAACCAACCCCGGGGGAAAAACACACAGAAAAAAAACTAAACATCATCCAAGATTTACCCTGAATTCCTATCTAGATAAAATTAAATTTTAAAAAGCCTTTTTCCTAGTTAAGGGTTCACCCTAAATCCCAACCTTTTCTTACTTCGTGTTTTGTTCCATCTGGGTCAGTGCTCTCATCTATCCACTGCAGGCCCATGTACAGGCAAGTCTGATGCACAACCCATTGTCCAGTAAGCCAGATATGGAAGAAATATTCAAAGTTAGCAAATTCAGATGATGTGGGCTAAAGTCTTCAGTCACCTGGACTGCTGTGGCTACTTACAACTAATTACAATCATCCCTAGATACTTCAGAATTTTTTATAGAATCACAGAATTTTAAAACTGGAAGGAAGTTCAGCAGCAATTTGGTCGAACTTATACATGAAAAGAATCCCCACTTTATATAATATAACTATAACTATAACAAGTGTTCACCCGACCTCTACTTAAAGACTTCCAAAGACAGAAACCCCGCCACCTCAATGGCATTCAAGGCCACTTTTGACCTCTAACGGTTTAGGAAGTTTTTCCTGACATCAAGTCTGGATTCTGGCTTGGCATTCTAAGGCCAAACAAGACCAGTTTAATCCCTGCTCCACATAACAGCTTCTCAAATATTTAAAAACAGCTAGCTATCATGTTGCCCCTGATTCTTCTCTTCTTCAGCCAAACATTCACAGGCCTTTCAGTCAACCCTTAATGTGACCAGGACTCTACCTTTCCCTATCCTGATCATTCTCTGTACTCTCTAGTTGATCAATGTCTTTCTTAAACTGTGGCACCCAGAATGGAACCATACCCCAGAAGTGGTCTGACAAGGACTGAGTACAGTGGGACTATTACCACCTTATTTCTGAAGTTATGCTTTTCTTAACATAGAATATGGTCTAGGATTATTGGCTATATCACATTACTGACTCACATACCGAGGTAGCAGTCCACTGACATCCCTGAATCTTTTCAAGACAACTACTGCCTAGCCATGCCTATCCCATCTTATATTTGTTAAATTTATTTTTCTGTACCAAAGTGTGAGACTTGATTCTTACGCTTAGTGAATTTCATCTTATTTGATTCAACCCAGTACTCCAACCTGTCAAAATCTTCTCAGATCCTGACACTGCCATCCACTGTGCTGGCTACATCTCCCTGCTCTATGTCAGCTACCAATTTGAGGAGCATACTATTGTTTTGTCTAAGACATTGGTAAAGATTTATTTAGCACAGGGCCAGTGTCACACCTCTGAGGCACTCCATTGGAGACCACCTACCAGGCGGACATTAAACCACAAATCTGTATTCATTTAATTTCATTATCATCCAGCTCATATTTCTCCATCTTTCCCACAAGAATAGTATGATACATATTTTTCAAAAGTGCTGCAAAAGGCTAAGTATACTATATTCACAGCATCCTCTCATGTACTACTTTAGTGATCCTGTTGAAATTGGAAACATGTTTATTCTTCCATGATTTTCTTACTCTTTGAAATCACTGCTTCCCTTCATAAATGTTCATCAAGAATCTCTTTTAATCATCCATTCCAGAAATCAAAGTCAAGCTCGCTAGTTTATAGTTTGTAGATTATGCTGTTACACTTTTCAAAATCAAGACATTTGCCCTTCTCTAACAATTCTTAGATACTTAAACTCATCCCCTTAACACACGTACATATTCTTTGGAGCAATGAAGAAAGCATTCTCTTATAGTATCTGCCAACCTCAAAAGCCTGAGAAGTATTTTATCATATCTAAAGAGTTTATCTTCTTTTTCATAGCAGCAAATTTTCCAATAACAAATAATTCCTATTGACAAAGATTATTCATAAATACAGAGAAAAAACATTACATAATATCTTTTATGGGACAGATTTGATATTGCTTTAAAACAAGTAAAAATAACATTAGAAAAGGAAATTATAGATTATGGATAAATATACATTAAGTAATATTATATAAAATCTTAGCCAATAGAATAAAAATATACAGTAAGAAAATTATTCATTGTGCCCAGATACAATCTATAACACAAAAATGGCCAGCTAGCCATCAAAAGAACTATCAACATAGTAAAACAATAAGCCAAACAAAAAATTAAAAAGAAAATCATATAATTATATTAATAAATGCAGGAAAAGGCTTTGATAAAATTAAACCTGCATTACTGATAAAAATAGTAAAAAGAAAGGTTTGAAACCAGAGGTTCTTAACTTAGGAGTTGTATATGTGTGTGTATGTATGTATGTATGTATGTATATATATATATATATATACACACATATATATACATACACATGTGTGTGTATAGTAACAATTTCAATAAAATTGGCCACTCTTGTCATCTTATATATTTTATACTTTTTAAAACATTTCTTTACTGGGAAAGGGTCCATAGGTTATACCAGCTTATTGAAGGTGTCCATGACATTAAAAAAAAAAAATTAAGGACCCTAAACTAAACATGGTTTAGGAGGGATTTTTTTCTCAACACAAAAAACAAGTATCTTTCTACCTGAAGCCAACAGCTAACATAAGAGATTACAAAGAAACATTGTTTACACACACATACATACATGCACACACATACACACACACACACACAAACACACACACACACACACCTGTCTACTCTCATTGCTTAAATTTGACATAGCATTGGAATTTCCAACAATTGTCTATAATGCAGAGAAAAGATAGTAAAGGAATTAACAATGGAAATGATGAAGAGATTGAAATATCATAATTTACAGATGAATTGTTAATGTCTAGAAAATCCATTTGCCAAAAAAGAAAAAGAAAAGAAAGAAAATCCATTTTCCTAAACTGAAAAATTAATGGAGACAATAAATGAGTTTAAAGTCAAAAGATAAGAGATTAAACCATAAAAGTCATTTCCACTCCTAGTTACTAATATTAAAAATCTTTCAGCAAACATTTATTAAATATCTATGTGCCATGATCTAAGCGAGGCACTGAGGTTACAAAGTAAAAAAAAAGAAAATAATAATAATCAAACTTAATTTCCCTCCAGGAGTTTACATTCCATTAGAGAAAATTTGATCAAAACACCAAAAAGGCAAGTGCTTTAAGAAACCTCTACAATCACACTCTGGGACAAAGCCCTGGGCTCTACCTTTGTTACAACTGATAGATTCCCTTATAAGTGTCCATTACCTGGATTTCTGGTGGTCTGTGATTGAATAAGAGCTTAAAAAGTTCTCATGTCAGAGACAAATGTTGCAGCAGTTTAGACACACCCAGAAAAAGCATGTGCTTCATCTTTTTTGCCCAAGAATTATTTTGTTTGGTTGGTTTGCCTCATGGAGGAGGTTATTAGAAGAAAAAATGTTTACAACTGCCAAGATGGCTAACTGTAAAGAATGAAACTAATCCAAAATTGAGAAAACAGGTGATAATTTAGAAAATACTCCATGAGAATTTTATCTTTTACCTTTACTGAGAACTGTTATTGTGATCTATAATACAGAGTTTTGTCAAATTCATAATAATTTCTCTATTGTCAGGAAATAGTTTCTGTGTAAGAGTCGATTTCCATCTGGTTTGAGTTATAACAAACACTTAGTGACCATTTTTTGGCTGACCTGGAATATTCTTGAAGAAAATTCCCAACGTTGCAACAGCTTTTTACCTAAACTTCTCTTCGGGGTGGCCTAAATGTGGCTGACCAACAGACAGAAACTGGCCTTTCCCTCGGAGGGTGGAGTACATCAGAAATATTAGGCCAAGGCTAGAGAACTGTCCTATGCAGGTGGCTGTGTGATGGAGGTGGAAAAATAAATGCTAACTCAGAAGTAGCTTCACTACATACAACATATGGTTTAGAATAAGAACTGGAAAAAAGAGTTGATTAGGCACGAATGTATTTTGTCTCTCCATTTTGTAACGTTGTAAACTTAAACAAACTATGTGCACCCAAATATTTAATAGACTTGATAAAATGTTAGAACTGGAAAGAACCTTATAGATAGTTTTTCAAATTGGATTACTTTTATTAATTAACCAAAATCCATTTTCTTTTCCTCCCACTTCCTCCCCACAACAGAAAAAAAAATAAAAAAGCTCTCATAACATAAATATATATATAGTCAAACAAAACAAATTCCCACATTGACCACACCCCAAAATACATATGTCTCAATGTGTATGAGTTCATTGCCTATCTATCAGGAGGAAAGTAGCATGTTTCATCATGAGTCCTCTGAAATTATGGTTGGTCATTGCACTGATCAGAGTTCTTAAGTTTTTCAAAGCTGTAGTCTAACCTAATTTCATAGAAAAAGGCCAAGGTGTGTTTAAAAATGACTTTTTGATTTGCCTAAATGTTACTGCAAGATAATGGCTGAACTGGGAATGGAATTCAATTGGATTAATTTCCAGTCCACTACTTACTGATTGTCCTATAAACAGTCCTCTCTCCTGTATCTCATTACTATTACCCTATTTTGTATTTCCCTCCATTTTTTTTTTAAATTTCAGGATCAGGCATTACCTAAAATGTTTTTTGTTTGTTTGTTTTTTTGCCATTAAGTAAGCTACTGTAGGCCTGTTCTAAAGAACTAGTCACTAACATATTATCAGTCAGTGGTCAAGACCTAGTGACAACCTGTAGATCTGTTGTCTGAGGACCCAGATATCTAAGTGTGGAGAAGATTCACCACAGAGTTCTGAGTTTTTCCACCCCAGAAACTCAAGAAATGGTATCAGTATATTTAGGTATCATGATCTGCGTTCCTGGAGGAACTTCCCATAATATAGAAATTATAGATACTTGAAATATTAAAGTATGCTCAAGGCACTGTACTAGATTCTTAATGAATCCATATTGATTCTGTGTGGTAACCTTTTCCCTTATGAAATTCTAACAAATTAATCAATCAAAAATATTTATTTAGAATCTACTATATGCCGGGCACTGGTCTAAGAGCTAGGGATTCAAAGAAAAATGAAACAATTCCTGCCCTCAAGTCAATTACATTCTATAGGAGGAGAAGACACATAAAAGTATATATGAAATAAATACAAGTTAATTAGGGGGTAGGAAAATACTAAGCTAAGGTAATGGAGAAAGTTTTCATTAGAAGGTGGCACTTGGGCTAAGCTTTGAAGTAAAATAGGGATACTAAGAGATAGAGGCAAATACAAAGAGAGAAACATTCTAAACATAGGGAAAACAAGTGGGCCAGTATGACTGAATCACAGAGTGCCTGGAGGGGAGTAATGTAAACTAGCCTTTAAGTAATACAGTCTAAAAAAATTTTTTAACCAGAAAACTACATATCAACCTTTAGTTTACAAATTGTACCTTCTCAGGGTTTCCATTCTCCACAATTTTTTTCAGTCACCTACAGTATTTTACCAATCATAACCTCAAATCTTTTCAGTTCTCTAGGACAGAGTTCATCTGATGACCAATCATTCTTTGATTTAAAAAAGAGTTGAGAAATTTCATTGTGTCAGATGACGATGTGAGAACATTGTACTGTATAGCAGTATAGTAACTACTGCAAACCTCTCCACCTTGGCTGCCCTCTGAAAACCAAGGGGGAGGTTGCTGGGACTTTAGCCACTGCTGTCAGAAAATGAAGAGACTGGCAAGGTCTTGACATCACCTCTGACACTCTTTCCTTCACAGTTGGTGGATGGCATTAGAGATAGTGAAGGATGCAACAGCTTGAAATAATCTGTCAGTTACATCTACTTCGTGCATCCTTCAGGGTCTTGAAGTATGAGAGCATAGCAGAAGTGAGTCAACATTTAATCTTGCGGCAGTGGTAGATGGGATCAGCAAACAATGAAAATACACAACAAATGCCCAGGGAGTTCTTGACTGTACAACATTAGGGTGAATAAGATCAGCAGAGCTGCAGTAGGATACCATCTACTTCACAAACTTGCACACGTGCCGCTTCTCTTTTTTTTCTCTACTGTGCATAGCCACGAATGTGTGAAGGTGCCAACACAAAAGTGAAAATGAGTTACTAATAAAATTATGAGAATATTTGAAGTCCCAAAAGTTAAACTGGGAATGTTAAGAATTGATTGTATCTCCAGTAAATTTAAGAGCTGTTGGTCATTTGCAACTTAGTTTAATCAGTTTGCTTTCTTCTCAAAATCTAGCTGATGTCATCTCCATAGAGGGAATGCAAGCTTTCCAGAACCTCCCAAAGCCATGCATGCTCCAAGATGGCTTGACTGATGACATTTTGAAATACATTTTTGTGTACTCACTAACCCCTAAAGGTAAAGGAGCAAGTGGGTACTAGAAGCAATATTAAGATAAAAGGGTACCAGATCTCCAACTATTCTAAAGTAATAGTCATCAAAACGGTTTGGTACTTGGATAAGAAATAGCATTGGAATAAATTAGATACACAATATCCAGAAATAAATGACCAAAATAACCTAGTATTTGATAAATCCAAAGTTCCAAATTATTGGGGGCAAGAACTCACCATCTGACAAAAACTGTGGGGAAAATTTGAAAACAGTTTGGCATAAACTATTCATAGACCAACAACTCACACCATATACCAAAATAAGCTCAAAATGGGTACATGATTTACACGTAAAGGGTGATATCATAAGCAAATTAGAAGAGCATGGAAAAAAATTACCTGTCAGATATAAGGATGAGAGTTTCTATCTAAACAAGAGATAGAGAGAATCACAAAAGGCAAAATGAATAATTTCGATTACATTAAATTAAAAAGGTTTTGCACAAACAAAATCAATGCAGTCAAAATTAGAAGGAAATGAAACTGAATGAAAAAATTTATAGCAAGGTTTTTTTTTCTGATAAAGGCCTCATTTCTCACACATATAGGGAACTGAGCCAAATTTATCAAAATAAGAAGCATTACCCCAATAGATAAATGGCCAAAGGCTATGAACAGGCAATTTTTAGAAGAAGAAATCCAGGCTATCAACAGACATACAAAAATGCTTTGAAAGATTAATAATTAGAGAATGCAAATTAAAACAACTCTGAAGTACCATTTCACACCCATCATGTTGACTAACATGACAGACAAGGAAAATGACACTGGCAGGGATATGGGGAAATAGGTAAACTTATACACTGACGTAGTACATTTATGAACTGCTAGTGGAGCTGTGAAATGGTCCAACCATTCTGGAGAGCAATTTGGAACTATGCCCAAAGGGCTATAAACCTGTGCATACTCGTTGACCCAGCAATACTGCTAATAGGTCTGTACTCCCAAAAAGAGAAGTAAAGAAAAATGTAAAGAACCCATATAAATAAAAACATTTATATCAGCTCTTTTTGTAATGTCAGAGAATTGGAAATTGAGGGGATGCCTATCAATTGGGGGATAGGTAAAGGAGTTGTGACATATGATCATGAATACTATTGTGCTACGAGAATAACGAATGGGATGGTTTCAGAAAAACCAGGGAAGACTTACATAAGCTGGTACAACATGAAATGAGCAGAACCAGGAGAACACTGTACACAGAAACAGCAATTTTGTAACAACAATCAACTGTGAAAGACTTAGCTCTTCTAATCAATACAATGATCCAAAGACAATTCCGAAAGATTCATGATGAAAAATGCTATGTACCTCCAAACAGAGAACTGATGGACTCTGCGTGCAGATTGAATGTTTTTTTCGCTTAACTTTTTTTTAATTTTTGGTGAGGCAGTTGGGGTTAAGTGACTTGCCCAGAGTCACACAGCTAGTGAGTGTTATATGTCTGAGGCCAGATTTGAACTCAGGTCCTCCTGACTCCAGGGCCAATGCTCTATCCACTGTGCCACCTAGCTACCCCTGAAAAAAAAATTTTTTTCATAACATTGCTAAAGTGGAAATGTATTTTGAATGACTTCAAAAAAATAATATTACATTACACTTTGGTGATTGGCAGCTTCCCCAGCCCATGTAGAATCACAGACTCAGAGAGACCTCAAAGGTTCTTCAGTACAACTTGTAACCGATATATAAATTCCATCATAACATCCACAGCCACCCAGCCTCTGCTTGGGAAGATCTCCAGAAGTATATCTCATTTTTTTATTAGATAGCCAAATCTCTTTTCAGACAGGCCTAATTCTTTAATTTCCCTTGTCTCCCTCTTACATTAATCTAAAATCTGTATTCCTGACTCACTGCCTTTAATACTGCCCTCTACCCCAGATTTGATATGAAAACCAAAGTAGTCTGATTATCTATCATGGTTGTCTCTTTAACTTAATTCATCATGGTGCCAATTACAGGACACAATCAAAAGACTTGTGTGTTAATCTTGATATGAATCCCTACAGTTGCATTTATTTTTTAAAAATAATTATATTTTAGTTCATTTAAGTTTTCTACAACACAGTGACACTATTTTTATTTTTTCCTTATCAAAGCGATTTCCATTATTTAAAACTGTCTTTCATATTATCACCATGTAATTAGTCTTCCAAACCCACATAATTTTGAGTTAGGTGCTACATAGAACAACACAAAAAGCTATATTCCTGATCATCTGGGACAGTTAATTATAGTGAATCATTTTTTAAATAAGTATTTTGTTTATATTTACTGAGCAAAAGGAAGGAAGGGAATACTCAAAAGTTAATATTAGATTTTTATTTTAGGGAGAAAGGCAGCATATATCATACTCATTTAATAAAACTCACTGAACTTAAAGATAGATGCTTTAGGTTAAGGTCATGGCTCTGATATTTTGCTCAATAGTCTTAAAAATAACCTCTGCAAGCCTCAGGTTTTTTTTTTCTCCATCAAATATGAATAATGATACTTGTACTATCTCAGAGTTGTCCTGAAGATCAAATAAAATAATGTATATTAAAGTATTTTGTAAGAGCAAAAGTCTTCCTAACTATCACAATGTTTCAGGGGACATTATTTGATCTGTGGTACAAACCAAAGATTTAATAAATGACCTTTTTGGATGAGAGAAAAAGAGAGACAGAGACAGAGACAGAGAGACAGAAAGAGAGAGACAGAGATAAAGACAGACAGAGATGGAGAGATGCTGGGGCAAAAGGGCACTGAGGAATAAAAAAATATATCAAGAAAAGAAGCACAGGAATGTTCCAAACACATCTTACTACTCTTAAAATTTTGCATGAGGCTAGGCTTTCACTAGAAAAAGACTTTTCTCCTTTCTCTTGAATCATATAGTTCCCAGGATGCAGACCTCAAACGAATATTATTATTGCCATGATTTGGTTATATTTTTAGGCTAAAGAGGCTTTGATGGATTGGCCTGGAAACTTAATCATTATTTATGACATTATTTCCATGTGCCACCCTCCCCAATGTATTTACAGATGAACTTTTAGGCCATAATATATCTGCAATAGTAACACACATGCATGTTTAATAACCTAAAGATTACAAAGCACTTTGCATATATCTCATTGAAACATATAACAACCTTGTAAGATAGTATTAGTGATATCATTATCTCCATTTTATAGATGAAGAGGCACAGAGATTTTCATTTGCTTATGATCACAAAGATAAACATTTGAACCAAAGCCTTCTTGACTTCAAATTCTAATCTCTACACCTCTTTATAAGTTATAAACTGACCATATTCAATATTTCAAAAAACTAAAAAAGCTTTTGTGATGATTACATATTGACCTTCACATGCAAAGAATGTACTATATCAGATTGTGCGCCGTCTTGGGGAGATAGGTGGGGAAAGAGGGGGAGAAAAATGTAAAACTCAAAAGCTTATGCAAGTGATTGTTGATAAACCAAAATTAATTAATAAAAATAAATAAATAAATAAAGCTCCACTATGAAAAAAAAAAGACTGTAGTCCTGACTAAATGTCAGTAGGCCATGCACTACATGTCTAGTATTAGTAACAGATCTACCCTGATCCATTCATATTTTCTATTATAGTCTCACTTTAAAATTTTTTAGCACTGATATTCTTATGGTAATGCTATAGGGCCATGAATCATGAAACCCCACAATCTCAAGAGTTTCAGAATTTTGGGTAACCCAAAGGGCAAAGGAGATATGTGTGGTACACATAAATAAACAGGCTACCACACTTTACTAACAGTGATGCAAGGAATGTCCTTAAAGATGTTATTCAGGAAATGTATAATTAGAAATGAGGTAAGTTGACCATGTAATAACAGATAAATAGCTCAAGCACTATACTGGTACCCATAGAATGTTTAAAAAGAAAAAGAACTAAAGAGTATGTGTGTGTGTGTGTGTGTGTGTGTGTGTGTGTGTGTGCATCCAGCATAGGGCCCTTTTCCTTTTATCTCTTTGGGGGTACAGACCTAGTAGCAGTATTGCTGGGTCAAAGGCTATACACAGATTTAGAATGCTTTGGGCATAGTTCCAAACTGTTCTCCCGAATTATTGGATCAGTTCACAACTCCACCACCAACAGTGCATGAGTGTACCTATTTTTCCACATCCCCTCCAGCATTTGTCATTTTCCTTTTCTGTCATGTTAGTCAATCTGGTGAGTGTAAAATGGTGCCTCCAAGTTGTTTTAATTTACATTTCTTTCCATGGAAAGAATTGCAAATCCTCTCTGGAGGATTTATAAGATAGTATGGAGAACAGCACAGAATAAGAAAGCATTGAACAAATGTAATCTCTACCATTGGAAGGAGTGAATCACAGATCTATGAAAGTATTACAAGTACTCTTCTAAACCACAATATATGAATGAGAGGTAACTTCCATAGGGTTGAGAATGTAGTGTGGTCAGGACCAACCAGGACTGGTCAGGAACATAGAGTAGGTCACCACAAA
The DNA here is from genome assembly GCF_900497805.2 of Vombatus ursinus. Lineage (NCBI taxonomy): Eukaryota > Metazoa > Chordata > Mammalia > Diprotodontia > Vombatidae > Vombatus > Vombatus ursinus. The sequence continues at coordinate 3,406,594 of NW_020955033.1, read as the reverse complement.
AAGCGTCCACTTGCCCCAAAACCCATCCCCAATAGCCAGTGAATACCACTCTCTACTTCTACCTGATAATCACTTCTAGACTAGGTTACTGTAGATATCTAGAAAATTCTAGTCACTCCTCTGATGTTAACGTAAAAGTCTCCTACATAAAAATCTGCTTTTTTTAAAAATACATATTATTTTATCTAGGAAAAAAGTTTATAAGGTGTAGCCCTTTCCCACTACTGCAGTGAAAAGGATTAGTTTATTTGTCAATATTTCTATTGACACAAGACCCTGAACATGAGCTCTTCCCCTTGATGGAGAGCTCTGGTAGAGAGGGGATATAGGCAGTCTATTGGCATCATGAGCTCACCTGGGAAAGGAGAAGAAAGAAAGGAGGAGACAGGAGGGCAGGAAAGGATGCTAGAGACAAACTTGGCCTATTTGACAGCTTTGCCTATGGGCAGCCCCTGGTGAGGCAGGACAGAGAAGATAACTGGCCCACAAGGGAACTAAGTCATGACCTGTCCTCATTAGTTCTCTGGTCTAACCTACTAAGCTAGGTTAAGGACCTAGCTGCACTATCAGTGCAAAACGTCATTTGGAAACCTAATAAACCGGCTTGTAACACAGTAGGAGGGGGTATCTCCAGATTTCTATCTCATGTCCTGTAAGTGCTTAATTAATATTTCATGTCCCCACAAAGAAGCATAAAATATATGCATGGAATTCTTAAAATTCTAAGGATAGCACTTTTTCAGGTCTCACATTTTCCCACAGTCACACGGTATGTTAAGAAATAAATGTATCAAAGCTTCTTCCCCTCTAATTCAAAAACAAGTATAATTTTATATCCATCTATATGTGTTTATTTACATATATACATATGTATGTATCAGGTGATAGTCTTGCATGTGTATGTGTATGTACATGCATATAAGTGTATATTGTATATGTGTGGTTCTAGAATGGGAGACATTTGGACCTCACTCTATAGAAAGTATCTATATCTACATCTATCTATATGTATGTATGTATGTATGTATGAATGTATATGTATGTGTGTGTGAACATGTATGCATGTGTGCATATAAAAAACCATAAATAGTTAAAGATGAAAGAGCCCTAAAGGCCATCTAGTCCCAATCTCTCATTTTACAGATTAGGAATCCTTAGTTGTGATGAGTAACCATTGTTATCTCAGTAATATGTTGGACCAATGCATTGTGTCAGTGCTTTTGGAAAACAATCAGTTCAGGGGTCAAAGTAAGAAGTCAAAGCAACCTCTGAGGGTTGAATGAAGTAAAAAAAAAGTCACAGATGGAATGGAAATTGGAAAATGCTGAAAAAAATCCTATTTTGTTCTCAAACAAGTTGAAGTTCTTATCAACTAAGCAGGTCTTTCCTTACTGAGCCCAATCTAATTTTTTTTCATTCAATTTTGCACTATCTAGAGTGCAAAGTAAGCTTTCTACACAGGGGAAAAGTCTTTAAATGAGTACCATAACTTCCTTATTCCTGTAAAAGAACACTTATCTAAGACTTCTGGGGAAATCCTGACTCAATAAAACATTCTGAGCCTAAATTTTTTTTTCAAATGTAATCAAACAACTTTTAAGTGGGAGTGGCTCGCTAAAATGAACCTGAATCTTTCCTATCCCCCTCCCATCATGCTTCCTAAATCCATTCACATTTCTTAGTCAGTACATACAAAGACTGCACAAGGTACAGATAAATGACGTTGGAATAAAAAGAAGCCAAAGAAGCCAAGTGATGTACTGCTTCTGATAACCGATCAGCCAGACTACATGAAGAAATTATTTTTATGGCCACAAATTTTTTATCTGCAGCTTCCAGTTCTTGAAAATTGACCCTGCTCTCAGGGATGCAAAGTAAAGAAATCACACTTTCTAAAACTTTATCCTTATGATAACTGATTGAATCCTTTCCTATCGGGTCGATGGTATTTGCTTTAAAAAGCAATGGATATAATATCAGTTATATCTCCCATCAAATGATATTTTTATTCTGAGGTTTTATATTCTTTTCTTATTCTAAAATCATGATTAAACTTTAAACACAGCAAATTTCCATAGTGCCTGTAGTGGGGAAAAGAAGATTATTTGTATTCAAGGTAAGGTAGGTTTAGGAAGCAACATCAGAAAAACATCAGCAAAAAAATTATCTGTTGCCACAATGTTGTAAGAAAATAGATTCCCTGATTGTTCAGTTGCAGCTAAAATACTACCACTAACTCCATCATTTAGCAATTTTATCCTCGGATAGAAACTTTATACCCTTTGAGTCTTAGCTTACAAAGACAGCATCATTAACTCCCATGACAAACTCATTAATGTGTGGGTTTTTTTCGAGAATGAGTTTTGTCATGGGAGTTAATGATATTGTTAAATAACAAAATAATCATCTGGCATTAATTAATTAGTTTAGGAATGGATCAATTCATGTAGGCCTTAAATGTATCTCTAGCTTTCTCCACGATATTCCACCCATAAGATTTTTTTTTAATGAAATCCTTCTTTAAGATGTTATTTTTCATAATGGCTAAGAAATAGAGTGGTGGATCAGTGGAATAGGTTAGGTATGCAAAACACAGTAGTCAGTGACTATAGTAATCTATTATTTGATAAACCCAAAGACCCCAGCTTCTGGGATAAGAACTCACTATCTGACAAAAATTGCTGGGAAAACTGGAAAAGAATATGGCAGAAACTAGGCATAGATCAAAATCTAACACCATATACCAAAATAAAGTCAAAATAGGTTCATGATTTAGATATAAAGGCTGACACTATAAACAAACTGGGAGAGCAAGGAATAGTTTACCTGTCAGATTTATGGAGAACAGAAAAATTCATGATCAAACAGGAGATAGAGAATATTATGAAATGCAAAGTGGATAATTTTGATTACATTAAATTGAAAAGTTTTTGCACAAACAAAGCCAATGCAACCAAGATTAGGAGGGAAGTAGAAAATAGGGAAAGAATTCTTACAACCAATGTCTCTGATAAGGGCCTCATTTCTAAAATATAGAGAGAATTAAGTCACATTTATAAGAATACAAGTCATTCCCCAATTGATAAATGGTCAAAGGATATGAGTAGGCAGTTTTCAGATGAAGAAATTAAAGCCATCTATAGTCATATGAAAAAATGCTCTAAATCACTACTGATTGGAGAAATGTAAATCAAAACAACTCTGAGGTACCACATCACACCTATCAGATTGGCCAACACGACAAAAACAGGAAAATGATAAATGTTGGAGATGTGGGAAAATTGGAACACTAATGCATTGTTAGTGGAGTTGTGAAATGATACAACCATTTTGGAGAGCAATTTGGAACTATGCCCAAAGGGCTATAAAAATGTGCATACCCTTTGACCCAGCAATAGCACTTCTAAGGCTGTATACCAAAGAGATCATAAAAATGGAAAAAGGACTCACACGTACAAAAAAATTTATGGCAGCTCTTTTTATGGTGGCAAAGAATTGGAAATTGAGGGGATCCCCATCAATTGGGGAATGGCTGAACAAGTTGTGGTATATGAATGTAATGGAATACTATTGTGCTATAAGAAACGATGAGCAGGTGAACTTCAGAAAAACCTGGGAAGACTTGTATGGACTGATGCTGAGTGAAGGGAGCAGAACCAGGACAACATTGTACACTGTAATGGTCAAGTTGTACGATGACTAATATTGATAGACTAAGCTTTTCTCAGCAATGCAAGGATATAAGACATCTCCAAAAGTCTCATGATGGAAAATGCTATCCATATCCAAAGAAAAAACTATGGAGTTTGAATGCAGATTGAAGCATACTATTTGTTATTTTTTTTCTTGTTTTGTTTTGTTTCCTCTTTCTGGTATTTCCTCCTAATTCTTCCTTACAACATGACTAAAGTGAAAGTATTTTTAATAGGAATGTATATGTATAGCCTATATCAGATTACATGCCATCTTAGGGAAGGGGGGGGAATTTTAAAACTCAAAAGCTTACGGAAGTGATTGTTGATGAATCAAAATAAATAAATTAGTTTAAAAAAAGATGTTATTTTTCACCAGCTTTCTAAACTCAGTCAGCATGTTTCAATCATAGGCTTTGAATTTGCAGAAAGACAGAAGCTCATTTTCAATTACTTGGAGCAAACCTGTCTCTGGGTAATGGAGTACCGAAAAGCCCTTGAAATAAAATGAATGAAAATTACTACTGTTTTTTCTTTGAGCCCTATTAGTTTCTTATCTCTTTAAAATGTAGTTCAGCCTTCTAAATTCTCGCTAACATTATATTACATAGTGGATTTGGAGTATCTTTCTGAAGGATAAGCAAGTCCCAGTCTGGCCATTTTTTCTACAAAGTACAGGTAGGTCCTGATTGTACATTTTCTCATATTGGTTTGCCCCACATGATTTGAAGGAAGATGCTAAACATACTTGCTATAAAGTTTTAAGATTTTAAAACCTTAGACTTTCTGGAAGTCAGTAGTAGAGAAGGAACACAGATTTCATTATTATAAAATCACTGACTTTCTGAAACTTTCTAATTTATTTTCAACTTAATGGAAATAACCATTCCTATTAGCAATCTCTTCCTCAGGAAAAGTTGCAGAAGGGAAAACCATGAGCTTCTCTGACTTCATATTCACTACCCTAAAACCAAAGCTGCAAATACATGGATTTGCATGGATGCAAATGCATCCATGGTTCTCTCCATAGTTCTACCTTTTCAACGAATGCTACTTCATTTCTTGAGATCACAGAATGGAAATAATTTCTGGTAGATGGTGTGTCTCTCTGTCTCTGTATCTCTGTCTCTGTCTCTCTGTCTGTCTCTTTCTCTTTCTGTGTGTGTGTGTCTGTCTATCTGTCTCTGTCTCTGTCTCTCTATCTCTCTCTCTCTACCATATGCAGGTAGTATGCTTGTACAACTGGAAGGAAGAAGGGAGTGAGAGAGAGGAAGGGAGGGAGAAAAGGGGAGGAGGGAGGAAAAGAGGAGGAAGGAAGAAGGAAGAGGGAGAGAGGAAGGGAGGGAGGGAAGGAAGGAGGAAAAGAAAGAAGAAAAAAGGGAAAGAGGGAAGGAAGAAATGAAAGGAGGAGAGGAAGGAAGGAAGGGAGGGAAAGTTAAATGCTTTCACAATGTTTTTACAGCTAGCTACTGGCAAAGATAAACCTAGAATCCAGAACTTCTGCCTCCCAGAATAGTTCTTGTTCCTTGTGATTTGATTCTAAAGACCTGCTCCCCCTTCTCCAAGTACATTAGAGTTTTTTCTAGTTCCCTGTTCTCAGGGATCTCTAGAAGGTATGTTCTGGGAAAGGAAAAGGGTCTCTTGTAAGGTTTTGCTTTAGCAACTTTCAAAACCAGATAATAACC
>NW_020955033.1:3273769-3401207 GCF_900497805.2 Vombatus ursinus | reverse complement strand
CTTTCACAGGCTGCTAGGTGGTACAGTAGCTAAAGCACTGGACCTACAAATAAGGTAAGACTTCAGTTCAAATCCAGCTTCAAACACTTACTAACTGTGCCCCTTAGACAAGTCACTTACCCTATGTCTGCTCAATTTCCCCATGGGGATGATAATAGCACCTCTTTCCCAGGGTTGATATGTGGATAAAATAATATTTGTAAAAAACTCTTAAAACCTTAAAACATTATCAATGCTAATTATCATCATCATTATTAATGGGATCCCCAGTGCTTAACACAGTGCCAGGCACATACCAATTGCTTCACAAATATTTACTGATTGACTAGCATATTCCAAAGTGAATAGCAGTAAGAATTCCAACTATATTTTCCCACACAGACTTATAGAGAGTAGAGTGGACTCCTTTGATTAAATTTGGACAATATGTTTTTTTTTAATGTAGTGTGATGGCTAATTATTCTCAAAACATTTTGACACTTCACTTTGGGTCCATTTCATTAAAACGTAATTATTATTCTGCTTCCTAACAATTTCACCTTCAGATGCCAAACCTTTGAACGTAGAAAATGTAAATGTCTGTAAGGGAAGGTCTCTTCCAAGACCTGTTGTGCCTTTAAAAGCTAGGAAAGAAACAAGAGATGAACCACAATATTAAAAGCTATCCTACAGTTAACAGCCCAGACAATTGTGGTTCAGATAAAATTGTGCCGTATTGTTCTTCACTCTACTGGGAAGATCATCAAATACTCAAGAGCAACTATGAACAAATAGGTGAAACTATTTCTCTCCTCAATTCAATCATTTTAACTGAATAATTATGACTACTAGCTTCATACTTTTCAAGCACATGATTTTTTCCTACGATCAATTTATGTCAAATTCTAACAACTAGTTCTTTCAATGTTAAATTTTCAGGCGCCTGAGAAGTTAAATGGCTACCTCCATTTGAAACAAAAATCTGTATCTACCACCACCTTGTGTTAAAAACCTTGAATCTCCATTTATGCCCTGCTTACTTGATATTCTCCCAAAGGACTTGTATTCCTGGTAATAAGTCTTATTTTTGTTCTTGGTTGCAATGTTAGTCTAACAAAGTGCAGAATAAACAGTAGCTACAAAATATATGTGCAGGTCAGTTACCTGACCTTTGTGTTGTATTATCACACCTAGATTTTTCTTTGGGCTATCAGGAAGTTCCCACTCCCCAGTTGCTTGTCTAACCCTGTTGCTCTCTCAAACAAGCTGTTAGACGTGATTTGTTCTGGCTCCAAGATCTTAAACGTCCAAAGAGAGTCTCATGTCCACTGATGAATGCATGGGATGAAATGATTGAAAGAATTTCTCTGAGAGTCAGGAGGCACTAGAAAGCAGGCACTACCTTAACCTTTTAGGTTAGCACAAGTTTACACCTTTATTCTTTTCACAACAGTCAACCACCCTCCCCCTTTTTTTGGTCAGCTAACTTGAAAGACAATCAGGAGATGCTCAATTTAATAGCAACTCTAGTGTAAGGACTTTAATAGATTGAGAACTCTCTTCCAGCATTCCTCAGTCTCTCTTCCAGTGAAGGAGAAGTGTTTCTAGTGGAGAAACTAGTCCCAAGTTTATGCAAAGGATAAATGAAATAAAAGGTAATGAAAAGAGCAGGACTCGAGCAGGACTCTTGTGTCAGGATAACTAGGTTGAAGTTCAAGTTCTGGTTGTAACTATGTGAGCTAAGCAAGTGACTTAACCTCTCGGCTTTTTGGCCCATCTATATAAAAAGGAGTCTGGACTACATTATTTAAAGTTTCCTTTCAAATGTAGTATCTCCGAGCTCAATTTAGCAGAGTTATCTACAACTACAGAAGGGACTATCACATTCACTGCTCCACCTAGGGTTTCAAAGATATGAGGAGAGAAGGGAAAGAAAAACGGGAAAAAAAAAAAAAGTAAAAGTACAGAGGTGCTAAAATAAGTTTGTTTTTCTTCTTTTGGGAGGCTGGAGAGAAGAGGAAGAGAATGAGCATTTTCAACTGGTTATTTTAATCAAATCTACTCCTAGAAATCCAAATTTAAGCAACTAAGTCAAATATAATGCCCTGTTTTTATGAAGTCTGACCAGTGCACATTCCCACAGTTGTCCAGAATCGAACAAACTCGAAATGCACAAGCAAGGAGGGTATCAGGCCCCCACCAAAAGTTATGAGAGAATGACGTTTATCCCTAGCAGACAGAAGTTCCGTGGGGTGGGAGGGGGGCAGGAGAAGAAGGTTGTCACTGAGCAAATTTGCGAAGGCTTGTGTAAACTTACAGGACCGTGATCTGCTGTGGCACCTTAGGGATGTGATCCAGCATCAAGTGCATGCAGCGGATGGTGCTCTTAAAGCAAAGACATCGGCTAGGGCAGGACAGAGCCGGGAGGACCCACATAGCCAGGAGAAAGCCGGCGGTCCAGCAGCCTCTTTTGTGCTCCATCACTGCATTCGCGGCGGCGGCAGCAAAGGCGGAGAGGGCTGTTGGAGCAGTCACGCTTTAGAGCTGCTCTCAAGGAAAGCACAATTCCTGTCCAATCAGCGAGGGGGCAGATCACATTACAGAGGCTGCGGGCACGGGGCAGCACTGCGCTCAGAAGGGCACATTACTAGTCTTGTCAATGTAAAAGTCCTCTCTTCCCAACAAATCCATTCTTTAGACAGGCTCATATAAATATTAACTTTTTCAAAGGTGCATTCCATCGCACATTTATGTAGGACCCATTCTCATTGCCCCTAGCTTTCCTTTTGAAGCTTAGCTTGATTAAAATTTTATGGGACCAATACAGAGCTGATTTTCTTTTTTCTCCTTTAACATCACCAAATCCTAAAGGATAGAATTCTAATTAGATGATCTAAGTACAAATATTCCTTCACTACTCCAGAGTTTGATCATTTAATATGCAGTGAAGACAGGATAGAAATTATTTTTATAGTAGGCTATATGCTTAACTGGAAATAAGTTCACTTTACAAGTAGTCAAATTAGTTGTAATGTTTAATGTTAAATTCATGAATCTACAAAACTATGAAAGCCAGTACTATCTGTGGAAAAAATGGTCTAACTTTCCAAATAAGTCCATAAGAGTAAAATACTGAGAGGATAATTTTATTATTTAAAAAAAATGTTTCACTTGGTCAGCCTCTCATTTTCTATTAGTAAGGAACTTTTGACCTAATGCTTGGTTGTGGTTCTTATACACGCTTCAGTCATTCAAACACTGAGTAAAGACTTATTCTATAACAGTCTCAGTGAAAGGACAGGAGATTACAAAGACAAAGAGGAAGCAGTTCTTGTCTTCAGAGTTTCAATACCTGGGCATAATTTGTGAATAAACATTGGATTTATAGCCAGGTAGCAAAATATAATGAGTAGACTGCTATAATTAGAAGTACAAATTCCATCTGAGACACTAATCTCTTGTATGGACATCATGGAAAAGTCACTTATATTCTCCATTAGCATCAGTTTCCTCATCTTTAAAATGAGGGAAGTATACCATATACTAAAATAAAGTCAAAATGAGTACACAATTTAGATATAAAGGCTGATACTATAAGTAAACTGGGAGAGCAAGGAATAATTTACCTGCCAAATTTATGGAGAACACAAGAATTTATGACAAAACAAGAGATAGAAAACATTATGAAATGCAAAATGGATGATTTTGATTACATTAAATTGAAGAGTCTTTGTACGAACAAAGCCAATACAACCAATATTAGGAAGGAAGCAGAAAACTGGGAAAGAATTTTTACAACCAGTGTCTCTATAAGGGCCTCATTTCTAACATATATAGAGAACTAAGTCAAATTTATAAGAATACAAGTCATTCCCCAATTGATAAATGGTCAAAGGATATGAACAGGCAGTTTTCAAATGAAGAAATTGAAGCTATTTATAGTCATATGAAAAAAGGCTCTAAATTACTATTGATTAAAGAAATGCAAATCAAAACCACATCACACCTATCATATTGGCTAACATGACAAAACAGGAAAATAACAAGTTGTAGTATATGAATTTAATGGAACACTATTGTGCTATAAGAAATGATGATGGGAAAGTCACTTGAACTCAGGTCCTCCTGACTCCAGGGCTGGTGCTCTATCCACTGTGTCACCTAGTTGTCCCATAAAACTAGTTGTCTTCTTTTTTTTTGGCTAGGCAAGGGGGTTAAGTGATCCCGGCTCAGATACTTGACACTTACCAGCTGTGTGACCCTGGGCAAGTCACTTAACTCCATTGCCTAGCCAAGAAAACAAAACAAAACAAATAAAATAAAATAAAATTCTTAAAAAATGATGAGCAGGTAGACTTCAGAAAAACCTGGAAAGACTTGTATGGACTGATGCTGAGTGAAGTGAGCAGAATCAGGAGAACATTGTACACAGTAATAGCCACATTATTTGATGACTACCTTTGATAGACTTAGCCCTTCTCAGCAATGCAAAGATCTAAGACACCTCCAAAAGTCTCATGATGGGGGCAGCTAGGTGGTGCAGTGGAATAGAGTTCTGGTCTTGGAGTCAGGAGCTCCAGAGTTCAAATCCAGCCTCAGACACTTGACACTTACTAGCTGTGTGACCCTGGGCAAGTCACTTAACCCTGATTGCCTCACCAAGGATAAAAAAAGCCTCATGATCGAAAATGCTATCCACATCCAAAGAAAGAACTATGGAGTTTGAATGCAGATCAAAGCATTCTATTTGCTCTTTTTTTTCCCTTCTGTTTTGTTTTATTTGTTCTTTCTGGTGGTTCCTCCTATTGGTTCTAATTCTTCCTTACAACATGACTAATGTGAAAATATATTTAATAGGAATGTGTATGTATAGCCTACATCAGATTGTGCACCATCTTGGGGAAGGGGGGGGAGGAGGAGAAAATTTTAAAACTCAAAAGCTTATGGAAGTGATTATTGATGAATCAAAATAAATAAATTAATAAAAATATGTAGAATAAAACTTATTGACAAGAAACAAACAAACAAAAAAAAACAGGATCCTTTGACCCAGCAATAGCACTTCTAGGGCTATATCCCAAAGAGATCATACAAATGGAAAAAGGACCCACATGTACAAAAATATTCATAGCAGCTCTTTTTGTGGTGGCAAAGAATTGAAAATTGAGAAGATGCCCATCAATTGGGGAATGGCTGAGCAAGTTGTGGTATATAAATATAATGGAATACTATTGTGCTATAAGAAATGAGCAGGGATACTTGAGAAAAACCTGGAAAGACTTGTATGGTCTGATGCTGGGTGAAGTGAGCAGAATCAGGAGAACATTGTACACAGTAACAGCCACATTGTTTGATGACTAACTTTGATAGACTAAGCTTTTCTCAGCAATGCAAGGATCTAAGACATTTCCAAAAGACTCATGATGGAAAATGATATCCACATCCAGAAAAAGAACTATGGAGTTTGAATGCAGATTGAAGTATAATATTTGCTTTTTTTTTTGTTCTGTTTTCCTTTGTTTCTTCTTTCTTGTGGTTCCTCCTGTTGGTTCTAATTCTTCTTTACAATATGACTAATGTGAAAAAATGTTTAATAGGAATGTATATGTAGAACCTATATCTTGCACGTCATCTTGGGAAGGGAGGAGAGGATGGAGGGAGAGAAAATTTAAAACTCAAAAACTTACAGAAGTGAATGCTGAAAACTAAAAATCAATTAGTTAAAATGAAAACTAGATTAAAAACATTTAAATGAGGAAAGTAATAATTGAATTACCTACCAACAGTATTATAATGAGTAAAGTGCTTTACAAAAGTTAAACCTTAAATGTGAGTTAATACAGGATAAATTTAAAGGAAATATCTATTCAGAAATCCATTATTTTAAACAACACTTTTTTTATGTTTTAATCTGAAGAATATAAATTCAAATGCACCACTTCTCTACAATAGTACATTTTACAAAACATGACCATTATTAAAAAAAAAATTAAACTGATATATTCAAATTGAGGTAATAGTACAAGATAAATGAATATATATATATGTATAGCTATATCAGGAAAAAAAAACCAAGTGGAGTACTGACTATTGACAATCATCTTTATAAATTCAAATGCAGTTTGTCTAGCCCTTATAGTCTACTGTTGGTCAATACTGCCCTCTTTTGGCAAAATGTTTAAATAGGTTATTTTAGTCTTTAAAATATTTTTTGGTGTTATGTTTTCGGGGCAGGAATGCACACAATTTCAAGGAGAGATTATTTTACTTGACTAACAAGAGAAGAAAAAACAAAAGTAGAATTTCAAAGTTTGAAAATTTTCATGGTTTATTATCTAAACTGATTTTATTACATAAGTTTACAAATTAATGAGGGGAATAGACAGGAGAGGTAAGGAACCAACTTCTCCTGTCTACAATCACATAAATAAGAGCCAATGTCACCAACTTGCACAGCTGTTCTGTGCATGGAAAAGATGCATGAATGCTATGAATGTTAATTTCAAGATTAATAAACCAACTAATATTGTTTTGCATTAATATACCAACTATCTGGGGGAGGGGGAAGGGGAGAAATCCATCCCTTTAAGGAATCTCTTTTGTCAATCAATACATCAAGCATCTAGGGGCAGCTAGGTAGCTCAGTGGATAGAGCACCGGCCCTGAAGTCAGGAGTACCTGAGTTCAAATCTAGCCTCAAACCAAACACTTGACACTTACTAGCTGTGTGATCCCGGGCAAGTCACTTAACCCCAATTGCCTAAAAAAAAACCAAACAAACAAAAAAATCAAATACATCAAGCATCTAACATGTGCTAGTACAGACTTGATAGAATTGTGTAGAGTTACAAAAGAAATAGATACATGTAACCTGTGAGGCACAGTGGAATATGGCAGCCAAAAAAATACTAACATAATATTAAACTTCACAGAGAGGCATAATATCCAGGACTAGGGAATTGATAAGCCCAGTATACTCCGCGCTACTCAAACCACATCTGGAGCACAGTATTCAATATGAACGCCCTATTTTAGGAAACATATTGATGCTAGAGAGCTTCCAGAGAAGGAAAGATAACAAGGGTTTTAAGTTGATGACATATGATGATCTGTTGAAGGAACTAGGGATCTTTAACCTAGGGAAGGAAAGATTTGGGGGCACAGAGTGATACACGATGGTAGGAGAGGAATTGCTCTACTTAGTATTTAAAATACACACAAAAACCCTTCACTTGAAGTGCAGGTGTTCTGTACTCATGCCAAGCAGAAGTAAATTTCAACAAATAGCAATATTAGCTAAAATTACTCAAGGTATCCTTTTACTTATTAAGTAAATAAATAAATAAAGCCTGTGTTTAGTTTTTACTATCTATATGGGAGATTTTTGTCTTAGTCAAAAGAAAATGTGTGTTGTTCAATCATGTCCGACTCTTCATGACCCAATTTGAGGTTTTCTTGGCAAAGATACCGGAATGATTTGCCATTTCCTTCTCTGGCTCATTTTACAAATGAGGAAACTGAGGCAAACAGGACTAAGTGACTTGCCCATAGTCACACAGCTAGTAAGTGTCAGAGGCCAGATTTGAATTCACAAAGATGAGTCTTCCTGACTCTAGAACTGGCATTCTGTCCACTTTTCCACCTAGCAGCCCTAAAGAAAATGTACATAGAGGCAGCTAGATGGTGCAGTGGATAGAGCACCAGACCTAGAGTCAGGAGGACCTGAGTTCAAATCTGGCCTCAGACACTTGACACTTACTAGCTGCGTGACCCTGGGCAAGTTAATTAACCCCATTGCCTAGCCAAAAAAAAAAAGAAACAAAGAAAATGTACATGTATAAGTTAAACCGATTTGATTTTATAAGCCCTGTGGACCCTCATGACTATGCACCAATTCTTTTATTCTTTCCTGATTGACTATGCCACTCCCCAGTATTTATTCCAAATTCATCTCCTCTTTCTCAGCAGAAGACCTCTTCACATACTTTTTTTTAAAAAAGGAGGCAATCCAATGGGAGCTCCATCTATTCGTCATCTCCACATTTTAATTCATCTCAATATCATTCACTATTCTCCTTTGCTGCACCCTCAAAGGTAAGGCGCTTCTCCTTGGAAACACCAGCTTCTCTACTTGTGCCATTGATCCCCATCTCATCAGATTTCCCCCTCCTTTCCTAATTTTCAGCCTCTTTTTCATTGGCTCCTTCTCTACTACCTACAAAAATATACAGATCTCTTCCATTAAAACAAAATTTAAAAAAACTTGGCCATTCCATGCCCTCAAGCTATGACTCTTTAAACAGTCTCTTTCATAGTCAAACTTCCAAACACCTGCTGCCTATACTTTCTCACTTCCAACTCACTTCCCAATCCCTTGCAATCTGGCTTTCCTTCCCATTACTACTAAGAAGAGGAGTTCCTCTGACCACATCTTCTATCTCTTACTGTGCGTGGCCAAAGAGTGTCCTCGGAAGGAAGGCAAGTAGAAGCCTGGAAACTTTCATCTCCCCTCTCTGAAACTTCCACCCACTATTGCACTTGCCTGACCTCCAGCACTAGCTAAGAAGAGTGGAGTAAAACCTTCCTCTGATGGGAGTCTGCTATCCTCTACTGCTCTTGCTCCCAAAGAGAAGGCTGTTAGAGACCAGATACAACTTCTATCTATGCCAAATACTTCCACCCCACCAAAAGGTAACATCCCGACCACTATGGCCTTTAGAATGTCTGTTCCATAGGCAACAAACTTCCCTTTATTCTAAATTTTTCCTCTCCAACTCCTTCCATCTTTGAGCAGTAACCAAGACCTGCTTAACCACTGGCCTCTGGGCCAGCCTTTCAAGTGTTGGCTGTACCTTTACATATTCTCTTCAACTCACTAGAGGTAACAGAGTTGGAATACTCTTTGCTCCCCATTACTACTTTAAGGTTCTCCCCCGACCTCTATCATTCAGTAACCTCTCTTCCTTTGAGGTTCATGTAATCCATATCTACCACTCAATCAAAATCCTGGTAGCTGTTGCCTACAGTTTTCCAAGGCACTATCTTTAACTCAGTGAGTTTGATAAATGGCTCAACTTTTTCTCCCCTCCCCAGTTCCTGACCTCACACTAGAGGATTTCAACAGTCATTGACACATTCACACACTCTAATCACTCAGTTCCTCAACCTACTTCCTGTAACCTACTTCTCCACCCCATCTCAGCCACACCCAAAGATGATCATGCCCTTGATCTTGTTATTACCCACAAAAGCACCACCTTCATGTCAAAGAAGGCCGAATTATTTTTAAGTGATGGAGAGGGGCAGCTAGGTGGCTCAGTGGACAGCACACCCGCTCTGGAGTCAGGAGGACCTGAGTTCAATCTGACCTCATACACTTGACACTTATTAGTTGTGTGATCTTGGGCAAGTCACTTAACCCTAACTGTCTTGCAAAAAAAAAAAAGTGATGTAGAGTGGAGCCAAGATGGCAGATTAAGGGCAGCTACCCAGTTGAACTCTCCCCACATTCCCCTACAAACAAGTCTAAAATAATGCCTCAAATCAAATTTTGAAGTGGCAGAGCCAACAAAAGATTGCAGGGAGACATTTTTCCAGCCTAAAAAAATTAGGAGGTTGGCAGAAGTTTGTGATACCAAAATGATAGAGGCAGTAGTGGCTTCCAGAGCTCTCAGCACAGAAACAGTAAGGGGGTCAGACAACTGGTCAGAAAGAGATGACAGGGGACTCCTTGCTGGTACTGGGTATAACTGACACTGATTGGCAACTAAATTGCCCCACATACAGTTCTAGGTCACAGTTCCAGGGTGAAGAGTGCTAGTAGTAATTGTTAGTAGTAAGGGAACAGAGGCCCTGGTCATAGTTCCAAGGCAAAGAGGAGCACTAGCACTCGTAGCTGCAGGAGACCAGGGGCCCTTGCTGGGTAAAGACCAGAGAGCAGACCAAGAAAGCAGTGCCCATACCTCTCCCAGGATCACACCACCTTGGAAGCACCAAAAACTTGCAAATTCCCAGAACTAGCTCTGAAAACAGCATCATGAAAAAGCCCAAAGCTTGGGACAATACCTCCCCAGCCTCAGGTGAGCAGAGCCCAACTTTAATATAAAGTTCAAAGTCAAGAAATAAGCTACGAAAATGAGCAAACAATAAAAAAGAATTGGACCATAAAAAGCTATTATGATAGTAGGGAAGACCAAGACAAACTCAGAAGAAACCAAAAATGTGAAAATAGCTACAAGCAAAATCTCAAAGAAAAATTGTAATTGGACCAAAACCCAACAAGAATTCCTGGAAGAGTTAAAGAAAGAAATAAGATTGATAGAAGAAAAATTGGGGAAAGAAATGAGAGTGATGCAAGAAAATTATGAAAAAAGAATTAGCAACTTTGTAAAACACACATATGCACACACACACACCTGAAGAAAATAACACCTTAAAAAACAAAATTGGCCAAATGGAAGAAGAGGTTTAAAATCTCACTGAAGAAAATAATTCCTTAAAAATTAGAATTGGGCAAGTGAAAGCTAATGACCCCATCAGACATCAAGAAACAATAAAACAAAGTCAAAAAATGAAAAAATGGAAGAAAATTTGAAATCTCATTGGAAAAACAATTATCTGAAAACAGATGAAGGAGAGAAAAGTTAAGAATTATTGGACTACCTGAAAGCAATAAGAGAAAGAGTTTAGACATTGTATTTCAAGAAATTATCAAGGAAAATTGCCCTGATCTCTTAGATCCAGAGGGTAAAATGAACATTGAAAGAATCCACCAATCGCCTCCTGAAAGAGATCCCAAAATGAAAACTCCTAAGCATATTATAGCCAAATGCCAGAGCTCCCAGGTCAAAGAGAAAATATTCCAAGCAGCCAGAAAGAAACAATTCAAATATCATGGACCCATGGTCAGGATAACACAAGATTTAGTAGTTTCCAAGTTAAAGGGCTTGGAATATGATTAGTTGGTTGTTGTGCTTTGTACTCAAAGAGGACCAAAATGATATAACTATGTTGGGGTCAAGGTACAGTGTGTTCAACTGTGGCTGATAAGACCAATATGAACTCAAAAGACTCTACCATGGATGGGTTGGGTACAAATAGTCCATATGAACATTTGGAGTGGAGACATCTCTAAATTTGCACACCTTAACATTTCTTTTGAGCTGCTGAATTCTGTTTTGCTCATAAAACACAATATTCTTTGATGTGCATATGCCATGCTAAGAGATCCTGTGCCAGTGTTTCCCATGTCTCACAACTTATTCCAAAGTTCTTCAGAGAAACCTTGAGATTGTCTGTATACCTTCTTTTGACCTCCAGGTGAGTGCTTGCCTTGTGTGAGTTCTCTGTAAAATTTCAAATATCACCAGCCCATTGGAGTTGCTCTCTCTGCAGTAGAGTTTGAATCCTTGGCAGTTCAGCTCAGAAAGGATCTCAGTGTCTGGTACCTTATTTTGCCAGGTGATCTTCAGAATCTTCCTAAGACAATTCAAATGGAAGTTATTCAGTTTCCTGACGTAACACTGCTATACTGCACAGCTTTCCCAAGCATACAGCAATGAGATGAGTACAATAGCTCTATAGATCTTTAGTTTGGTATGCAGCCTAATATCTCTTCTCTCCCACACTTTCATTCAGAGCTTTCCAAACACTGAGTTAGCTCTGGCAATGCATGCGTCAACTTCATCATCTATATGTACATCTCTGCCAAGGTAAGTGAACTTATCCACAGAATTCTAAATTTCTTCATTTGCTGTAATTGATGGTTCCATGTATGGATGGTTTGGTGGTGGCTGGTGGAGAACCTCTGTTTTCTTGGTATTAATTATCAGTCCAAAATGAACACAGGTGGCAGAAAACTGATCCATACTCTATTGCATCTCAACCTCAGAGGCTGTATTGAGTGCACGATCATTTGCAAACAAAAAGTCATGCACTAACTCTCCCTCTACTTTAGTCTTGGCTTGTAGGCTCTTCAAGTTAAATAATTTATCATCAGTGCAGCAGCTGACCTTGATGCTGTTTTCATCCTCACTGAAGGCATCCAACAACATTACTGAAAACATCACAATTAAAACTGGGGAAGCAAGCACACAGCCCTGCTTCATTTCATTAATGGATAAGAAAGCATGAGAACATTATCCAGTATCCAGAACTTGTGTAAGCATGCTATCATGGAACTTGCTTACAATACTGATGAACTTCTGCAGTCAACCAAATTTTGCCATGATCTTCCACAAACCCTCATGACTGACAATGTCAAAGGCCAATTTGATGGCACAGTTGGTCAAATTGACAAACATTGTGTACAGACCTCTGTTCTATTCCTGGCATTTCTCTTGGAGTTGTCAGGCAGCAAACACGATATAAACAATTTCTTGGCCCTTTCTGAAGCCACACTGGCTCTCAGGTAGATGACCATCTTTCAAGTGAAGGATAAGCCTATTAAGGATTCTGGCAAGAATCTTGCCATCAATGACTAAGAGAGAGCCCCTCCCACCCCCCGTGATTATCACAGGACAACTTATTTCCCTTTCCAAAAGGAAATGGTATATGATATTCTGGAGGGCAAAAGAGCTAGGATTGGGGGCAGCTAAGTGATGCAGTGGACAAAGCTCTGGCCTTGGCATCAGGAAGACCTGAGTTCAAATCTGACCTCAGACACTTGACACTAGCTGTGTGACCTTGGGCAAGTCACTTAACCCCAATTGCCTCATAAAAAAAAAAAATAAGATTACAACCAAGAATAATTTACCCAAAGAAAACTGAGTGTAATCCTTCAAAGGAAAAAAAAAATGAATATTTAATGAAATAGAGGACTTCTAAGCATTCCTGAGGAAAAGACCAGAGTTGAATAGAAAATTTGACATTCAAACACAAAACTTAAGAGAAGCATAAAAAAGTAAATATGAAAGACTAATTATAAGGGCCTCAATAAAGTTAAGCTATTTACATTCCTATATGGGAAGGTGATACATGTAACTCCTAAGAATTTTATCATTATTGGGGCAGTGAAAAGGAGTTTACATATACAGAGGACATAGGTGTGAATTGATTATGTTGGAAAGATCTCCAAAAAAAATGAAGGGGTGAGAAAGAGGAATGCATTGGGAGAAGGGAGACGTAGAATGGGGAAAATTATCTCACATAGAAGAAATGCAGAAGGAAGAGCTTTTACATTGGAAGGGGAAATGGGTGGGGTGGGATGGCAGGCAATACTTGAGCTCACTCTCTTCAGAATTAGTTCAAAGAAGGAAGAATATATATACACACTCAGTTGTATATAGAAATGTAACTTATCTAATAAGGAAATAAAAGGAAAAGGGGCTAAGAGAAGAGAGGATAGGGAATGGTAAAAGAGAAGGTGGATTAAGGGAGGCAGTGTTTAGAAGCAAAACAGACATTTGAGGAAGGACAGGCTAAAGAGAGAGGGGAAGAAACAGACAATAATGGTATGGAAGGAAATACACAGTAATTGTAACTGTGAATTTGAATGGGATGAGCTCACCTATAAAATGGAAGAAGATAGCAGAATGGATTAAAAACCAGAATCCAACAATACATTGCTTACAAGAGAAACACTTGAAGCAAAAGACACACAATTAAATAAAGGGTTAAAGCAGAATCTAACATGCTTCAGCTAAACTAAAAAAAGACAGAGGTAGCAATCATGATCTCAGACAAAGCAAAAACAAAAATAGACCTAATTAAAACAGATAATCAGGGAAACTACATTACACTAAAAGATACCCTAGACAATGAAATATTATTTTAAAAAATTATAGCAAGTTTCTCTGATAAAGTCTTCATTTCTCAAATATATAATGACTATGGAACTGAGTCAAACGTATAAAAATAAGAGTCATTCCTCAATTGATAAATGTTGAATGTATATAAACAGGCAGTTTTTGGATGAAGAAATCAAAGCTACCTATATGAAAAAATAGAGAAAGGAAAATTAAAACAGCTCTGAGGTACTGCCTCACACCTATCAGAAATAGCAAATGCTGGAGGGGATGAGGGAAAAATAGGTACACTAATGCACTGCTGGCGGAATGTTCTCCAGAATGGAGAACAATTTGGAACTATAACAAAAATGCTATAAAACTTTGCATACCCTTTGACCCAGAAATACCATTACTAGGCCTGTATCCCAAAGAGATCAAAGAAAAAACAAAAAGGATCTACATGAGGTGGCAATGAATTGGAAACCAAGGGGATGCTAATCAATTGGAGAATGACTGAACAAGTTGTGGCATATGATTGTGATGGATTACTCTTGTGCTATAAGAAATGACAAGGAAGATGGTTTCAGAAAAACACTGCAAGACCTATATGAACTGATGCAAAGTGAAGTGAGAAGAACCAGATCATTATGCACAGCAACAGCAATGTTGTAATGATGGTCAACTGTGAAAGACCTGGCTCCTCTGATCAAACAATAATCCATGACAATACCAAAGGAATCATAATGAAAAATGCTATCCACCTCCAGAGGGAGAACTGATGAACACTGAATACAAAGTAATTTTCACACTTTATTTTTCTTGTTTTTTTTTTAAAGAAAAATTACTAATATGGAAATTTTTTTTCATGAGTTTACATATGTAATTGATATATTGCTTGCCTTCTTTGGGTGGAAGAGAGAGCTGGGAGGGAAGGAGGGAGACAGAATTTGGAATTCAAAATTAAAAAAAAGAAAAGAATGCTAAAAAATAATAAATTAACTCTGAAACTCTCTGACCACAATCTATTGTCTTTCTACCGCTCTCTCAGCCTTCCTTTACCAAAATCTACTCTTTATCCTCCAACCCCCTGATCCCTTTGCATCTTTGCATTAGCCACTTTCTCCTATTTCCCCTTCTTGAGCATTTGGTAAACCAGTTCAACTCTACACTGTTCTCTTCTCTTGAGTCCCTGACCTCCTTATCATATTGCTGATTAAGCTTTGCCAAGCTTAGCCTCAGATCACTCCAACCATCCACTGTCTTCATTCCTACACATGTATATTGCTGAAATGAAGGTGGAGAAAATCAAGCAACCATTCTGACTGGGTCCACTAGAAATGCTACACAAATACCTAGGCCCTCATTGCTGCTTGGCAATTCTTCTATACCTTCTTTATCAATTTATTATCCTAGTTTACATAGTGGTTCTTCCAAACCTTTTTGTCTCTTCTATAGCCTCCTGTGGCTTCCCCTACTCCCAATCCTTTCAGGTCAGAACCTTGCCTCCTATTTCACAAAAAAAAAAAAAAAAAAAATGAGACCATTCTCTGTGAGCTGCCTCTTTTCCTCTTCTCTTCATATCACTCATATGCCTTCTGTCATTATCTCCTCCTTCACCTGTCTTACATGAAAAGATGGCCCTAATCATTACCAATACTCATTATCCACTATGTGCACAAGCAAGCCTGTTTCATCCTGTCACCAACAGATTATCCCCTCCATCATTCCTATTCTCTAATCTACCACTGGTTTCTTCCCTACTGCCTACAAACATACTCATGTCTTCCCCACTATTTAAAAAAAGCCTAACTTGATCCTTCCATCCCCACTATTATACTATATCTCTTCTTCCCTTTGTGGCTAAACTCCTTGAGAAGGCCTTTGACAACACACCTCCATTTTCTCTCCTCTCACTTTCTTAACCTTTTACAATCTGACTTCTGACCTCAACATTCCACTGAAGTGGAATGTTTTGCTCTTCAAAGTTACCAATGATCTCCTGATTGGCAGTTCCAATAACGTTTTCTTAATCCTAATAATTTTTTACCTCTCTCTAGCTTCTGACAATCACCCTTTTCTCAATATTGTCTTCTCTAGGATTTTGGGACACTACTCTCTCCTGGTTCTCCTCCTGTCTGCTCCTTCTTAGCCTTCTTTGTTGATCTCTATCCAGGTCAGGCTCTTCAATCACAGGTGTCTCACAGCACTCTAACCTGGACTGTCTTCTCCCTCACACTGACTGAACTTGGTGTTCTCATCAGTTCCCATGGATTTAATTATCTTCCCCACGCTCATGATTCCCAAATCTACCTTTTCTGCCTTAATCTCTCTGCTGACCCCCCCCGCCCCAGTTTCACTTCTCTATGCCTTTCACACATCTTGAAATCTATGTCCAGTAGACATCTGAAATTCAGTATGTTGAAAACTGAAAATTATTTTCCCCTTAACTCCATACCCCTCTCCTGTCTTCCTTATTCTCAAGGGTAATACCATCCTCCAAATCCCTCAGTCTCACAACCTAGGCATC
This sequence comes from Vombatus ursinus, assembly GCF_900497805.2. NCBI lineage: Eukaryota > Metazoa > Chordata > Mammalia > Diprotodontia > Vombatidae > Vombatus > Vombatus ursinus. Next base: position 3,384,974 of record NW_020955033.1, on the reverse strand, counting down.
ATCCTCTAATCCTCACTCTCGCCCCCTCCCCCCTTATCCAATGTTACCAAGGATTGGCTTTTTCAACTTTGTGATTTCTCTTAAAGTCACGTTTTTCTCTAATTTGCCACCACTCTGGTTTAAGCCCTTATCACACCATGCTTGGACTATTCCAACACCCTTCTGGCAGGTATATCTGCCTTTTTTTTTTTTTTTTTGTATTCCAATACATTACTCCACTCAGCCACCAGTCATTTTCCTAAAGTACATACCCACATCTCTACACAATAAACCTCAGTGGCTCCCTTATGGCCCCCATGACCAATGACAAATTGCTCTAGTGTTCAATGCCCTTCATGACCCCCCCTCTCCCCACCTTTCCAGTCTTTTCACATCTCTTTTCCATATATTCTTTGAGCCCGTAACAACCTTGCTGTTTCAGAGGTTCAGAGCATTTTCTCCACCTGTCCCTCAAGCTTGAAACGTTCTCCGTGGCTTCCAAGCCCCAATTTAAAATACCCTTTTGTACAGAAGTTTTTCTCAATCTCAACTCTAGTGCCTTCCCTCTTTTATTTCCCATCTACTCTAAACACAGCTTGTTTGTACAGTTTTTTTGTCTCCCTAAACAGACTGTGAGCTCCTTGAGGGCAGGAACTTTTTGCTTTTTTGTAACCTCATTGCTTAGCGGTTACCATTAGTGTTCTGGTCAACGATCTCTTTATCATTAAACCCAAAGTCTTTCTCAATCCTGATCCTTGTTACCATCTTTCCATTTGCCATCTTTGATGTACTTCTGGGTACTTTCTCCAGCCTGGGTTTTCCTAACATGTTAAACTCCCTGAGGGCAGGGACTGTCTCTGACCTCATTTTGTATTCCCAGCTTAGTGGTGCCCACTATGTAGAAGGCATTTAATGTTTATTCACCTTCCTCCCTAAAAGGATCTCATGTATCCCAACACGCCTGCAATATGAGTACACACCAAGACTCCCTGGGTAGGGTCCTCAACTACAAATGTCATTAGCACTCATGGACTCAGCTATCTTCTCCTAAATCAAGACTCAAATCTCTCCTGAGCTATACATTCTTAGATATTCACACCTAATTCCCACTTACACATGCAAACCCATCCCTCCTTTTGAAAGTACCATAATTCTTATCACCCAAATTCACAAATTGTCAACTCTTCACCGATCTACCTTGACATCATTCTTACACATTGCTCTTTTCCCACTCATACCAGTGACCTTAATTCAGGTTCTCATCATCTAATACTGTACTGATTATTGTAATAGCCTAATTGGTCTTCATATACCCAATACCTCCCACTGGTCCAATCCACTGGTTTCAAAATTAGTATTTCTAAATGTCTAACCATGACAGATCCAGTGACTCCCTGTTGCCTCTACGATAAGGGAAGGATAAAGGGAACTTAAAGCCTTTCCCAATGATTGCAGTCTACCTTGTGAAACTGATTACCTTTTGCTTCTTACACTGATCTTCACCCAAACTGGCCTCCTTGCTGTTCCCCGTACAAAACCTTCCTCTCTCCCATTTCCTATAAACAGGTTGTTCCCTGTGCCTACTATGTCCAATCTCTTGGAAGCTCTACCTCCCTTCAGCTTAAGTGCCTCATTCTTGAAAAGACTCTTCCTCCAATTGAATCCCCTACAAAAAATCACTTCTACATCCTCTGTGAAGTTTTATGTTCTGAAGAAAATGTAAGCTCCTGAGGGGCAGGCAATGTCTCACTTCTGTTGTTGTATCTCCAGTTTCTAGAATAATGCCTAGGCACTTGATAGATGCATAAAAAATGGGAGGTAATGTGTTCTTTTCCATATGAAATATTCATAAAATGAGTTTTAATAAAATTCATCATGATCCACAACAATTAAAATTATACTTACCTATGAATCGTGAAACCAGTGTACATACTAGTCCTGGCTATGTCACCAACTAGGTATTATTACTAGGGCATCACACTATGTCACTGGGCATAATTTCCTCTTCTAGTAAAATGAAGCAGACAAGAATTTCATGTCTTATCCAGCTTTAAAATTATAGAATTACATGACCCATCTCTTCCATTTAAAGATCACAGAGGATTGAGGTCATCTAGTCCCACTCTTTCATTTTACAGATTAAAAAAAAACTCCGAAGTTAGGTGACTTGTCCAGAGTTATACAGTGGCTGCATGGTAAGGCAAGGCTTGAGTCCAGGACTTGAAAATTCACATCTAGCACTCTTTTCACTAAACCAAAATGTCTCCTCTAAAATTCCAACGAATTATCATTTGCATCCTACTGTCTCTGTATAATTTACAATTCCATTGTAAACATGAAAAGAATGTTAAGCACAAACCACAAAAAAATTTATTTATTACAATTGTCATTAACAAATGGAAAAGATCTCATTTTAATTTTAATATTGTATTTCTAAGTCTTTATTTAAAGGCAATAAATTTGCAAATGTAAAATGAATGCACCTTTAAAAAAATTTCAATGACAAACATTAAACACAGAGTAATCCTGCTTATCTATTATCCATCTTATCAAGTATACAACATAATGAAATGCAATGAAAAAAAGTCAGTCTTCACATGCAATCCTTTAAGAAAGCTTTCTTCTTGAAGAGGTGATCATTAAAATGAACATCTTTGTACTTTTACATATTGGCTTCGGGCTCCAAAAAAAAGATAAGGATCAAAATGTAAATTTCCCCACATCATCTAGAAAATAGGTGGGCAACTGGAAGTTAAGATTTAAACTTTATCAGAAATAAAATATCCAAATGAAAAGACCCGATAACTAAGCAATATTTCAAAATTTGCCCTAATATACTACTGCTTATAAAAACTTCTAAATGCAACTAACTGCCTATTTAAAAAAAACTGTAAGTGTAATTCTAGTAAATAAAATTTGCTAGAATATTATTTTCCAATAGCATTTACATAGTTTATTCAATTTTGTTGAAAGACCATGAAGATCTATATTCCCTCACAGATACAAAACATAGATCTTTCGGGAAATTACCTTTTAAGTATCACTAAGATACTTTTATTTATAAGTGAAACAAGTGAAGTAGGCAAGTGAAACTTAAAACTCTACATACTTAATTTTAGATTATGTACAGTAGAGCTAAATTTGTATATTTATGTGTTATTACTAATGTTTGAAACTTTATAGGCAGATAATAAACCTGTTATACCATGTTCATATTGGCTAGTTTCCTTAAGCAAATAAAATCAGTACATATTTAAACTGTGATGCTGCTGGTGGTAATAACAGGGCAATGTACTGTGTTTCATTATTTAAAAATAAAATTGATGTAATACTATCATTTCAGTAGTAATTACTTAACATGCAAGTTTTCCTGCTAAGGAATGACTTCCATTGGGCCCAATATACAAAATAATTCTGTTCATAGTGGCTTTTACAACACATTTTACTAAATTTTCTAACTAATTTTTCACTGATATGCCACAACTAAGATTCCAACATCAGGCAGGCTAAAAAAAAGGGGGGGGGGCAATCCATAAGCTAAGGTGAAAATTCCAATAACTTTTCCAAACAAATAAAAAGAAAAAAAAAGGAAAGGAGTCCAATGAGCACACTGTAGGTCCCAAGTTATCCTATGGCTCTTAACCTAAATTTGCACGCACACACATACATACATACACAAAAGCAAAAAACAAATGAATGTATTAAGATCTCTGTGAAAATTGTTTTATACTTGAAAGTTGTGTCCAGAAGCATATAAACGCCCACGTAGCCCTACCTTGTAAAATAAAAATACTCAGAAGTTTAAGTTCCACTTACTAAAGTGCATCTGCTTAACAAAACTAATAGGCCCTGCTATTACAATGATCTAATAAAGAACAGCTAATATTTCTTCATTTCCTACTCTATTAAAATATTAAATGTAGAACAATCACTTTTTCTTTATCAAATGTGTAATAACTATGCCATGAACTAAAAAGGAACTCAATATGATCTTCTAAAATTCTCAAGAACTGGATCTCATTTTAAAACTGTAGCATATTCATACAAACTAAGAGCTACATTAACTCTATTATTTGCTTTAATATTAGCATGATGTTCCCATAAGTTGTCTCTATGAGAGAAACAGTAATTTCCCACCCCCTGTATCTTTTGGCAGTAGCTACAAATACAAAAGTAGCAGGGCTGTCTGTACCAGAGACACTGTATTTTTATTAAAGCCAACTTATTCAGTATCTGTACTCAGTTATTGCACTTATGTATTACCCTGAATACATCTATAACAACCCAGCAATAATGATTGCAACAAAAGTATAGTAAATAAGTCTACAAAGAGTTTGCTGACACTATTAGAAGTAGGGCTTCACGTTTTAAAATCTTTCCTAGAAAAAAATGCCAACAATAGCCACTCAAACCAGAATACATAAACAAATTATTACTTAAGCAGATATAAAATTTCATCTACCCTTCACCCAATACAAATTTGTTAGGATTAATTTTTTTTTTTTTTACCATGCACAAAATCTTGATTAGTTTGGAATACCTCTCTAGGTTAAAACAGCATTTTTTTCAAAATTTAAAGAAAAATAGATTTTATAAAAGGGATTTTCACTATTAAATTTAAGTCTTCCTTATTCTAAGACAGAAATTGGCGATGCTTTTTCATTGTAATTCTGTCTTAATGAAAGCCACAATTGTATCTGTTGATCTACTTATAACAAATGCTACATTTTCAAGAATAAAGGAATTATCAGTAGGCATCCTTTCTACTTCACATGAGTTATTTTTCCCTAAAGTATGTCAAGTATGCTTTTAAAGATTCAGGCAGGGGTAATCTCATGATTTTCTCTCTCAATAGATTTTGAGGTGGTTCCTCTGGCTTCAAGGCTTCATTATGGTCTTTCTCTTCCTCTTCTTTGTGATCTTCTTCCATTTTTTCCTCATCCTCACTGTCTAGAGTCTGAGGAATAAGTTGATTGCCCACAAATACGTATGTGTTAATTCTCTGTTTAACCTTCTTCCTTTTTCTTTTGGGAGGAGCCTTCTGAGAAATACCCTTGGCTTGCATCTCATCATTTATGAAGTTTCTAAGTGTACGCCGAATGTAAATCCTAGCCAAGTCTTGTAGATTCCTGACAGCACATGGGGCTAAAGAAAAAGATAAAAGGTTAAAATAAAGTTTATTTCTTGAAAAAAATACTGCAAAAAGTTAATCTCATACTTCAGTGAATACCAATCATATGATAAAGATTTTTTAAAGGAACTGAAAAGATGGAAGAAAGTGAAATAATGTATTTATCTCAATTGCAGAGCTGATTTTTCCGTTAAAGAAATAGAAGAAATTCTTTAACACAAGATAATAAAATCCAAAAAAATATAATCAACATTCAAATTTGCACTTTCAAATTTGCGACGAGCTTCATAATACATCATCTCATTTGAACCTTACAACATCCCTGTGAGGTCGGTGTTGCAGTTATTATTCCTACTTCATAGGGGTTAAGTGATTAGCCAGAGTCACACAGCTAATGTCAAAGAAATGATCTGAACATAGGTCTCCAAAAGTCCATTACTCTATCCACCTTCTGATGTTGTCTCTTACTACCAAAATTTTTTTGAAAATTAATGATGGGGGAAAATATTTATGATATTATATATGATAGATGTTAAACATTTACAAAAGCTCCACAATGGGACAGATATGAACAATTTTTGTAAGAAAAAACACAAAATGCTCAACCTCATTGATAATAAAAAGAAATACTAATTAAAACTTTCAGGTACCATCTAATTAACATCAACTTGGTAAAAATAATTAAAAGAAAAACAAAAAAACAAAAAAACAAAAAACCCAACTTAGTGCAGGGAGGTGGAGGGTTATAAAACTAGCTATACAAATTTTTTGTAAAAGGAATTATAAATTGATTATGAAGACAATTATAAACAGGCAGAATCTTTTTGGAAGATTATCTGGCAGTAAGCAATAAACACTTTAAAAAAAAATAATGACCTAGCAATTCCATTGTTCATAGTATAACCTGAGAGCATTATCAAAAACAAAACAAAGGTGCTATATATTCAAGGACCTTTATAAAAACATTTCAGAGACTCACAGAATCACATTTGGAAGGTACTTAAGGTCTTTTAGTTTTAATTTTATAACTAGAAACTGCAAAGTAAGAAAATGGTACCAACATAAATGAGTAACAATAAGGTAATGATTAAATAAGCTGTGGCATATTAATACAAAAAGAATACGTAAGATTGAAAAGAAATTACAAGAAATAAAAAGGAATCTGGAAGGACCCCTATAAAATGAAGGAGGGAGGAGAGGGAGACAAAGGACAGAACACATACTATCAATCATAGAAGAGAAAGGTGAATGGTGGAAAAGGTTAATAGGAATGAACAGAATCAGTAGGCCACACATACTTGTCCTCGAATAGAACTAAAATAAGGCCAAGATACCCAGGACACCTAAAACTACAGTCCTAATCCAAAATGAACCCAATATTTTTAAAGCTCAAAAGAAACTAAAATGACCTTTGAAGTAAAGCAGTGATCGAGTGACCTACTATATCTCACCTATCTGACTTTCTAATGTTCCTATGGCTAAAATATTTTAATCCTCTGCTACCCATATCAGGGTCAAATTCAAATCTGGAGCATGTTTAGTAAGGGCTGGAAGCTAAAGTTTACCCTTCTATCTCCTGCATCCAGTATAGTGCCTTGCGCATGACAGGTGCTTAGTAGATGCTTACTGAAAAGAACACACTATGCTATCTATCTCTGTTCTTCCTTCTTCTGAAACTATCTCATCACCAATGTTCTTAATTCTTTCTTGATCAAAGTACCTTGCTTATTCTCCTCTCTTCACTCTTCCCTGGATAATATGTTGATTAAATATGCCCTCAAATACTCTTGAGTTTGCTGAACCAGATTACAACATAAATGGGAAATATTTAACAAATAAAGATATGGCAAAAACACAGTTGTTGATGCGATTTTTTTAAGTCAATATTTGCCTGCAGAGAACCTTATGTATGGCTCAGTGCCCCTTTTCCTTTCTGTCTGAGACTGGACATAACTGGCCTATAGCACAAAAGAGATAACAAGAGTTGAGAACCAACTTTTAAGAACAGCAGCCCTTCAAATCCACAGAATCCTAGGAATGCAATCAAGAGGGAGAAAACGCCTTTGCAGAAGTACCAAAGCCCTTCTGTTATTTCTTATGTTACTCATGCTAGTCTTTTAACAAAACAGAAACACATCCTTTAAGTCACATGGGAATGTACTGCTGCCAAATTGGGGTGTTTAAGGAGTAGCTTAGCTCTGTAGCCTTCTCTCATAACATATGCCCCTTAGCTCTTGAGGCCTTATATCCATCTTCTTCGTGTGATTTCCCCAAATGTGTATATTTCTATGTTAAGCTCAAGGGATATTTCTTGAGCATATTCTATGCTCAAGGGATATTTCTACCATAGTCCATAAAATCCTGAGTTGCCAACAAACCTAACAAATCACTGTCTAAGTTCTGGGCAGAGGGAGAATTATAACTACACTTTGGCAACCTTTTAGCATTAAGAGACCTTAAAATAATATCAGCATGCTTCTTTGAATATTCTCTAGAAAGATGGAAAAAAAGGTTTAAGCTGCTAAATATTTTGGAATTCCCATAGCACTATACCTACTCTTTAATACTTGTTTTTGTTCTACTTCAGGATGGGACCTTGTTTATAAAAGATGAAACAACACCAATCTAGGTTGTTCAAAGTCGATTTCTAATTCAATTTCATATATCAAAATTCAGTTAAAATTATATCTTTGAACTGAAGCACAGTTTATTGTATTAGCAAGGTATAAAGTTTTAAAGATAAATAGGATGATGTACATATTTTTGATGTACATATTATTAACTAAATTGCTTTTTGAGAAAGCTTTTTTTTCCTGTAGATTTAGTGCTTATCAGTAATATGTCAATTTGTTGGTTTTGTCCTGTTTAATTGCAATTTTATACAACAAGTATTTTGTAATACAATTTCATGCAGATTGCCTTAAAAGGGAGCTTCATACATCAAACTAATAATGTTGTAGGGTGCATACAGCAATATAATCATGATGATTGTAATATTATTAGAAAAAGTTGTGTATATGTGTGACTGTATCATGGAAGTGTCTTCTTGACAAAAGTAGTATTCCTTTTTACATTATTGATAATAACTCATGAGACATCAATCTTTGTGCACTTCTAGCCATTCCAAATGTAGGAGGGAAAGTATTTAACTATTTATGACACATTTTATTTATACTATGCCAGAAGGAATACCCATAAAGAAACTATGTATGTATTTTGGGGTTTTCATTTATGCACGTGGTTGTTCACTTGGGGTAAGGTAAAGAAGAAAAAGTGCCTTTAACTGAAAGATAATTCCTGATGGCATAGTATAAATACATAATATGAGAAACAGTATTCTAAAAATAATTAAACTTAGAGTCATTCTTTTTAAATTTATTTCCCCTCTACCATCTTACTACGCCACATTAAAGTCATATTGGTTACAAAAAAATAAATTGCTTTTTTGACCTCTACTAAAAGAGACTTAAAAATTCTTTGCTAATAACGTTTAACAAAAGAATTCTCATTTTTTTAGTGCATTATACCAAAAGAAGTATTGATGTACAACTAAAGTTTGTGACAAACCCACAGGAGGTAAAAGTGTTATGATTATATTTTAAAAAGTTGTTTACTTATTGGAACTTGCTAGAGGTTTTAAAAATAGTATGATCAGGACAATATTTTCATGTTATTTTTAGGTTTTTGACACTTCTATTATAGTCTATTTACTAGAATGTTCTCTGGTGAGAAAGTCATTTTAGTTTTAGGAAAAGGAGACTTGTTCATATAATGTTTAATTCTAAATTCCAAGACTTTTTTTGTGTGTTACTATAAGATGACTGATTAAACAGATTAATGGGATATTCTTAGTTTCAAGAATTTTTAAAAAATCAGCTTACAGTGAGAACTGCCAAAAGGACATATTTTTGAGATATTTCTGATTAACTGATTTTGCCATGCAAAAATACTTTGTCTTATTTCATACCTATCATAATGGTGCTTGTTTAAGCACCTATTTGGGATGCCATAGCACTATGATAGATATAATAGTAATAACATCTCAAATTTGTTATTTCATAAATGTGTTGATATGACCAAAAACTTGTACTTGACACTCATGCTTTATATCACTAGTTATAATACTTATAGGGAATATTACCTAAATAATTACAGTAATTACACCTTTTAAAAACTAGATTCAATTCTACTTTTTAAAATACAACACTAAAATGAGCAGGTAAAATAGGAATGAATATGAGTGCTGATTATTTGTGATTTTATTTTTATACAGTGCTATAGGTGTAGTGGGCACTCAAATGCTTTCTTAACTGATATTTCCTGTGGACTCCAACAATCCACTTATGTTTGATTACCATAATGCTTACAGTTGGGCAATTATAAAGTCAAATTTTTAATGCTGTGCAATGAGGTTATCATTTCTTGAGTTCTCTTTTCTCATTTCCTTTTCATCCATCTACTTTAACTCACATGGCTCCCAATATCAGAAATGTACAGTTGATTAAGGCTAGGAAAAAGATAGACAAAATCAATTTTAAAAAGTCTTTTTAGCAGCCAAAAGTTATACTATATATACTCAATAATTATACAAAAAATCAAAGCTAAAAAAGAAAGGAGGGAATAATGTGGTTGAAATAAGTATACAGAGGAAAAAACATTTTCAAAACAATTCTGCTAATTTGTTATTTTATTATAATACAGCAGTTCACTAAAAGACAAAACAGGGTCTCAATTAGTTTTGGCACAGATTTAGAATTTTATGAAATTTAAAAGGTTCAAGCATTCTTGGAACACAGCCCTATAGAAGTTTCTATTTGCAGCAAAATAACTTCATTATTATCATATATTTAGCAAAATAATCCATGAGTTTCATATGTAAATTAAGAACACAATTTATAAGTGAATGCTGATCTACCTAGAAAAAAATAAAATATTTTAAATACAGCAGTTCTTTGCTCTTAAAGAACAAAAATACTTACGTAATCCCACTGAATCTGGTTTGCTATTGTCATTCCTATTTGGTTGTATTAATGGAGCAAACGAAACGGCAAGAATGTTTTTACTTTCCCAGGTATTCTGTCCAGTTCGCATAATTTGAGTTAACTAAATGAAAAAAATCAAACAATTTAATCTAGGAAAGCAGGCTGCCCAATATTTGTAATAATCTAATTAGATTTACAGCATCACTTTACTTGATCATTTAGGGGAGGTAATCAGAAATTGACAAGCCTTACAAAAAAGTAATCAGATATAAAATAAATAATAAAAAGTGTCTTTTTTGTTACTTTTATGATAGATGCGATTACCATGTACTGTATATAGCGGGTTTAAGTTTTTAGTTTAAAATTAAATTAATACTATATAGGTAAATATAAAAAAGAAGGTTTAGAAGGGCTCAATTTGAGGAAACGCCACTATGTAAGAGTTAAACTCTCAGCCTGTGTTAAAAAGATTTATCTCTGGTTAAGTTTAGCTGGTTAAAAACAAGTATTAATAAAGCTTTAATCATTGTGGTTGTTAATTAACTTCATCACATTCCACTTATATCCACAATAAATTCTGCGAGTCAACAGACAGACCAGTAAATAACGTTAAAGATCAGCAGAAACCCAAAGCTAGTATTGGAAAATCACCAGGTGCCTCTAACACTCACATTAGGCAGTAGTGCCACTTTTGCATGTTATGTGACTAATCACATGTTCCTATGTCAATGTAAAATAAATGTTTATTAATGCACTAAGTAATAACTAACTGAAATCCTTGTTAAATGTCCTAAGGATTGTAATTAAAATTAAAATGCAACTAATATCAGTGAACATAAGGATACCTTCAACACCAGATTTTTTACCCTGTTCATACTGATAATTGCTGTTAATGTTTAATTTCATCAAAATATTTTTGAATCAATTTCTCTGATTATTCTTACAAGTATTTTTTAGAGAATTAATGTTTATTACATTCATCATACCATCCAAGTACATATTTATTAACTATATAATTTTATTAATACAGACAACCAATAATGCAAATTAAACCTCAAAGCAAAATCTTTGGTCAGAGCTCAACAGAAATACAGAATTTTCATACTGGAAAGGATCTTATAAATTACTCTGTGATCTAAGATCTTTTGTTTCGCAGATGAAAGGTTAAGTATTTATTTAAAATCATAGAGTTAGATCTAGAATCAGATATTATGACTGTTAGGTAAATGATTTTTTTCAACTACAAAAATATGCATATTTGCAACAAAATCTGAAAAGTAAATATCCTTACTAACATTCCAAAGTAATCCAAATACACCATTTCTAAAATATAGTTGGGAAAAAAACTTTTTTTTGCTGGGAAGAAAGTAGGGGTACTTATTAAATATTTAAAATTATTTTGAAAAATAGGACTGAGAAAACGTGATGGTATGTAAAGACCTATTTTCCTATCTCCTAAATCATTATGTTGTCTTTTTTTTTGCTACTGGCCAAATGTAAGACTGTTATTCTCTTTAGTACATTTTTGGATGACACGAGTTGTATAAAGTAATGTCAGTGAACTTGGATACTTACAGCATTACCAGAATGTTTTTTTAATTATGGCATCCAAAATAGGGACTTTTGATTTACACATTTTCTAGAATAAACAAATATTTTCAAAACTTCATACAACACTACATTCTTCAAATAAAAGTTTTATTACTTTAGTCACATGAGTTTCAGAAATTCTTATTTCCTTCCTTTTCAGCTTCTCTTTTCTTTATTAAATTCATCTTGATAATAGGTGATCATAAAAAGGATACTCATCTATTGGTTAAAAATTACAAATATATTTTATACACACACACACACACATACACACAAACTTATAAAGAACTATTACTATAACCTATGAAACAGAAAATTCACATGTATGTTTCTGATACCATTAAGGGAAAAGATTAGTGAAAGTCACCTGATCTTCTATAGGCATGACAAGAATACCTCCCACTTTCAATAATATTTTCATGTAGTTTTCATGGTCTTTCTGGACACCAGCTCCACAATAAATCCGGTCATACTGATGACTATCAGATGCTATCTCGAGGCAGTTACCAACCACAAATGCTGGTTCACAGAACTCAAATCTGTAAGGAAAATAATGTGCATGTGTAAATATTCATTTCAGGACAATTCTCTTTCAAGAAAGATTAATCTAGAAAAAAAATTTTAATGTCATTCATTAAGCAATATTATTAACTTTAAAGTCTGGGATTCTATTAGATTATTCTATCCAAGTTTAATATAAAATTTTGAACACCAAATGGGTTCTATTTCATTATCAAAGGAAAAGAAAATCAAATATTAACTTACGCTTAGATATATCTAAAAACTATTATTAAAGTAAATAACTACATCTAATGAAATCTTACTACAAGTTTGGTCTCATCATCTGCCAAAATAATTTGCAATGCAAGCTAGAATTCAGGGAAACAAAGACTTGGGCAAATTCCTTCCCAATGAAAAGGAAAATATTCATGGGTAAATGAAGTTAGGAAGGCTCTAGAGAGTATTTATCTCACTACTATTAAACAGCAATAACTTTTAACCACATGGGAAGTCATTTCCATTTTGTTTACCATAATCACTGCACACTAGTACAACATTATGAGCCCCTAGGACTGAGAATATTCCTGCTAAATTTAGGTTGAGGAACATTTCAAAACTAAGATACTACACTGAAGAGGAATAAGAGGAATACCCTGAGGTATCATGGCTTGTTGCCCTCCTGCCAGACATAAATAGGAAGAAAATAATTGGATCATAAATCAGGTGCCTTTTAACCCTGCCAACTCTTTCTAACTACAATATGGTTTGGAATAACTCAACTGCCTGTGTTCTATCAAACACACAAAAACAGCCTCTAGGGGGAAACAGATACCTTTTTAAAGTCTTCATAAAGTTTAAACTATAAATATTTTCTTTGGTTTCTGTTAACTGTTATGTTGAGTTACTTTATAAAAGACAGTACATACATCCAAAATAACTAAAAACTTGGCAAAACATTTACCTATAAAGAAAAACAAGCCAGTGGCATAATATGGAATCCAGTTTTTGGTATCTAAAATTCTTCAGCTTTTAAGTGAAGAGTGATAAAGTATGTAGAATTAAGAGTGATAAAGATAGCATTACAAAGCCAAGACATTACTTGGAAGCAAAATAATTTTTAGGGAAAGCTTGGGCATCTGGTAGGGAAAAAAAAAGCAATTCCTAACTTTCCAATTGCAGTTTGTGTCCAAAATAAGGAGGTAACAGTTCTACTTACTGTTCTTTGCATTCATCAGACCACATCTAGAATACTGTGTTCAGTTCTGAGTGTTTTATATCAACAAACTAAAATATATCCAGGAGAGACTAACCGTGACAGTGAAGGGATTTGAACCTATGTGATATAGCAAAATGAACTGGGAATATATTTACTCTAAAAATTAGGACTTACATACAGGATATTACAACAAATTTCAAAATATTTTAAGGACTGCCATATTCTAGGGGACAGAACTGGGATCAATGGATGAGGAGTTATATAGAGAAGCAGATTTCTTCTACTTAAAAACTAGAGTCAACAATTTTAAGTATTCAAGCAGAGAACCTACTATTAATAACATCTCTTCAATTAGTAACATATTGGCCTACAAGATCTCTAACACCCCTTTCAATACTTAAAACATAGGCTTCTAAGAAAACCTATTCTATCAGAATGGAACACTCATATTGCTATAGCCAAAATCTTACATTTCATGGAACCATTTTAGAAATTTCAAGAAAGCAAAGTTACTTGACAGCTATCTTTTTAAATGTAAAGGATGGACCAGGAATAAGTTTGGCCTTAAGACAGGTCAATCTGATGAAGTTATGTCTTCTTGGTGTCTGAATATACTCTGCCCCCAGAATGATTAAGTCTCATGTTCTCATGGATGATTGATTTAATAGGTATAAAGAATTTCAACTGAAAATAAAAATAGTAATAACTGTGATTTATATTAAGAAGTAACCTGGAAAAATGAGGAGAGAGAGCTGGCTTTAAAGCCAGATGGACATGAACTCAAATACAGCCTCTGACACATGGTGGCTTTGTGACCCTGGACAACTCAAATAACTTCTCAGTCCTCTAGACAAGAGGTACCAAACTCACAAGCTACAGGTCACCCTCAAAACTGCCTGAACCAGATCATAAAGTTATTGGGACGTGTTTATGAAAATAAAAGCAAAATGCAACAGAGATGTTAACTATGGTATTCTAAAGTAAGTATTTACAGGCTGCATATTTGAATGACACCACTGACAACTTTATAATAATATAAATTGCAGAGAAGGTACTAACCTTCTCTAGTAGGAATTTTCTCATTTGAAATCCTCTAAACCAATGAAATCACGTGAAAAATCACAAATCCAGTTCCTATGCCAACAATAAGATTTTCAAAAAATGTTTTACAAGTTTGATCACAATTGAACCTTAAAATAATCACAAGTAAATACTGTAGGTATCATACTTATTTAGAGGTGACAAAATTGAGTCATACAGAGTAAGTAACTTACTCAGTCACAAATCTATATTAAGGGGGGCAGCTAGGTGGTACAGCGGATAGAGCACCGGCCCTGGATTCAGAAGAACCTGAGTACAAATCTGGCCTCAGACACATAACACTTACTAGCTGTGTGACCCTGGGCAAGTCACTTAACCCCTATTGCCCAACCAAAAACCAAAACCAAAAAAAAAACAAAAACAAAACAAAACCAAATCTATATTAAGTGCAGGAAGAAGGATGTGAACCCTGGTCTTTCTGATTCTAAATCCAGAACTCTATCCACTAGGACTACATTGCCTGTCCTCTTGTGTCTCAGTTAAGTTTAGTATCCTTATGGAGTAAATACTTTGAAGAAGGGAAATAAGCTTCCATTCAGTTCTGCAAAGTCCAAATAATTCACAGCAGTAGTCAGGTTTTGCTCGTCCACATTTTACTGTGCTCCATTGCTGCTCCTTCAGTTCCCAGGGCCACATGCTTGGTTCAAAAACTCAAACTACCTCCAAAACATATCCTCAGACACTGCCACTGCTAAATCTGAAGGAGCTCTCTCAATGGTGGAGGTATGCAGGCTTTATTTCCCCCGGGACCCAGGTCAGCTCTTGGAACTCTAATTTCTAGTCTATGCACAGTCTATGGATTTCTCCTCTACCAATCAAATTTGTATGCTTTCTTTTATACGAACATCAATGAGCCACAACAACCTGTGTGAATCATATCAATCACAAACTAAGACAATCACTCCATGGGGCTGTTAATACCTCTCAAAGTGTCGGAGTATTTCATGCCTACTAAAAATCCCAAATTACTGAAATCATCAAGTCTATGAACAATCTTCTACATAAAAAATAATCTCATCTATAATATAAACCTATGGCAATGACATGATCTAGTAATCAGTGCATGCTATTAGAATACAACTTGAATGAGAATAGGGATTGTTTAATTTTTGTATTTATATACCCTACATGTGGCACAGTGCCTAGCATAAATAAAGTAGGTGCTTAACATGCAATTTTGTTGCATACTGCTTTGTATGAGACTCTAGCTAGATATGGTGACCAGGAACAAAAAAAGTCTCCCTCAGTCTAGAATATACAGTGTCTAATCTCAACTGAGCCCTCAGGGCAGCAGTGTAATCCCTTTTACTCTACTTTAATTGAAGCTTTAGCCCATTCAGCAAAGTTGTTGCTCCAAAATGACTTTATTGATAACGATCACCAAGAGTTCCCTCTTCTTCTCTCTTAGCCAAACTCCCTATCTCATTCTCCTATATCCCTCCTTTACTCCAGTATCTGATGCTGGAGGTCCCATCTCACCAAGGCCCCCTCTCACCTTCTCCAGCATATTGCTTTCTCTACCATCACTTCTCTCTCTAATCTTTCAATCTCCTCCTATTTACTGAGTTACTCAACCTGTGACCAAGAAACATAATCAACTTTTCTCCATGCTGGAGAACATAAACTCTCACTAAATCCTACCACCCTCTCATTTTCTCTCTTCTTCCCTTCTTAGCCAGACTCCTGGAAAAAAGCCATCTCTTCTTCATGCCTCTGCTTCCCCTCCTCCAAATCCCTTATAATCTAATTTTCAGCTTCATGACTCAATTGAAACTGCTCTCTCCAAAATTACTAGCAACCTTTTAATTATCAAATATGAAGGTCCTTTTCTCACACCTAATCCTTCTTGACCTTTGCAGTATTTGTTGTTTTCAGTTATGACCCTATTTGGAGTTTCCTTGGCAAAGATACTGAAGTGGTTTGTCATTTCCTTCTCCAGCTCATTTTACAGATAAGGAAACTGAAGCAAACAGGGTTAAGTGATTAGCACAGGGTCACACGGCTAGTAAGTGTCTGGGGCCAGTTTTGAAGAAGAGTCTTCCTGATTCCAGAGTATTATCCATTGTGACACCTAGCTGCCAGGTATATGACATGACCAAATTCTGCACCTGGATATACTTTTTTCTCTGGGTTTCATAACACTGCAGCTCTCTCTTATTTTTCCTGTAACCTATTTAACCAATTCTTCTTAGTCTGTGAGGCTCTCCTCTTCTGTTACTACACATTCTCTCTTAGTAACCTTGTAGCTCCCATGAGTTTTAATTATTCTTTCTATGTAGACAAGACCTAGATCTATATATCTAACATCAGTCTCTCTCCTGAGCTCCAGTCCCACATCACCAACTGCCTACTTAACATTTCAAACTAGATGTCCAATAGAAATTTCAAATTCAACATGTCCAGAAAAGAACATCATTCCCACAAAACCAATATCCCCTTTTCAGAATTTCCTATTTCTCATGTTTAGCTTTCAATCCACTAAATACCCCAGATTTTTTCCCTAAAACTGCTAAGTATACTATTATATCCCATCTAATTCTAATACATCCCTTCAAGATTTTACCCATCATTTGAGCTGAGATGTTTTCCAATGTTATCCTCCAACATTTTTGCTAGTCTGCTAAGTTGAGTTACCTATATATTTAGTAAGTATTCCACTTATTACTTTATCCAAGTACTTAAAAGCAAGGTGTTATGACTTTTTTAATTGCATTTCTAGGACTTTCTAGAGTATCTTTCAGAGCCTTGTACTGAGGTGATGGTAGGGGTACCACTACTAATCAAGGTTAGCAGAAGTTGAAATGGCTAAGGTCACACTATCAGTATATGTCAGGGTTGGAATTTGACCTCTAAGCCTTCCTGATTATGAGACCAGTTTTCTATTCACTACTTTTGTATCTTATCTTGTATCTAGTAATACACTTGAGATATCTGCTTAAATTTGAATTTATATAAAATTGTTCAACAGCATAGGCCCAGGACTAAACCTTACAGCAGTCTACTAGAACCCTGTGACTACCCCATATTATTTTGACATGTTTAAAATCTCTTTTGCTATTTTGCCTTACCTCAAAATAACAATCTTTACTTAAAATAATTCATAAATGATTTTGTCTACTGAATATGCAACCATATCATATTTTATGTGGTTATATGAAATTTAACTGAAAAAATAAAATGCAATTCACTTTTTATTAACACTCAAAAGCATCAGTAATCAAATATATTTTGCAAGTGTTTAGAAAACTTCCATATCAAAATGAAAATATACCAAGAACATCCTTAGTTGCTAGGCTAAAAGATTACATAAAGTACAAAATCACAGTAAATAATTTTTCAGTGTACAGTTTCAAATAGCTTTGTTACAGGTTTGGTAGCAGCATTTTTTGTCTCCAGTCATTTAAAATATAACTAAAGATTCTAATACACTCAGAGCAAATAAGTTTCTATTTAATTAAATAAAAATAACATTTTTGAGAAGTATCATGGCACTAAACCTGAGAGTCCTGAAGACCTATATTTATATTATAATTTTGATAGATAATAGCTCTTACCATAAGTAAATCACTCAACCTGTCTGTGCCGAGGCAACTCTTTAAATCTGTAAATTGTAATTAAATTTGATGATTGAATTGAGTAACATAATTTTTTCCCAAAATCCTCTGAGAAAAATGTGAACCAAGAGTTGAAATACTGGCATGATTTAAAAAGGGGGGCAAAGGCATTGAATGACCATAGTTATCTTCTTTTGCAACGCAAAAGAATATCAAATTCTTCAGTATTCTTAGTACCATAAGCCCAATTGCTAGTTTGACCTTTTCAGACCTGACAACAGAACGATTAGGTTAGGTTTGATTTGGGGACAAAATGAAATTTGTATATATGTCACTGACCAATTAACAAAAGGTTTACTTTGTTCTAACCCAGCAAAGAAATGCAACAAGAATGCAGTGGCTTCTATAGACACTGACCTTCTTGTCTACCGACACCTGCAAGGTATGGTGATTTCAGACAGCTTTAAGTAAGACTGGCCTCTGACTCCACATAGATGAGACTTTCTATTTACCCTTAGGTGATCAGAAAGCCACAACACTTTGTATTTTGAATTTTGCATAAATAACTGCACTCATAGGCTCACAGATCTAGATAGAAGAGACTTCATAGGGTACCCTAGTCTACTGTTCAACTTCTACACTTAAGGAAACTGAGGTTGAAGCAAAAAACAAAAACCAAATTGGCCTGTCCTGAATTCATTCCATTAGAATATAAATTCCCCAAGACTTTGCATCCCCAGCTCTTGGTATTTTATACCCTAAACCCTGTGTCTTGAACATAGTAGATCCTTAATAAATGTTTGTTTGAGATAATGAAAATAAATTTATTTCTGATTTTGACCATGTGAAATGTATAATCCTATGATTCAAAGTAACGCTAAATTCTTTCATTAGACTTTAACACTTTGTTTCTGAGTCATATTGGAAAGACACATTTTTTTTTAAATCACCAATTACTATTTTCCTCAAATAGCATCAGTTTTTCCATTTGACACTGAAAGATTAAAACAGATGTCATTTTTATTATTTAATAGACATATTCTTCACGTTTAAATTTTCAGAATTATCCCACTTATCTAAATTTAATTCACCAGCTAACATTCCAAATTATCTATCTGAAGAAAGATTTACAGTATTTTCATTGGTCCTATGGATATCTGTGTATTACCACGGACATCTGCCATATCTTACTTAAACCTTTTCTGCCAAACTCTGATGCTTTTGATATTTCCTCTTCCTCAGAAGCTGAAAAAATACAGATAAATCCTGTTAGGAAGTTCTTGAAGTCAAACTGAATTCTCTCCTGCTTTAAGTTTCTCTCTTCTTGTTTAGTTCTTCAGGCACATGAACAAGACCTGTAATATAGCTCTAAGTAAAATCCTTTACATACTTAAGATGGTTATTAAGTCTTTCCTTAGACTTCTCTTCCATAAGCAACCCTAAACGTTCAAGCATACTAATCTGTTAACCTATCTTCTCTTAAAACCTTTTATCAAAATTAATATATTTTGAAAAGTACCTGACATCTTTAATATCATCTGTAAAAAGAATGTATCTGTTTTCAAACGTAAAACTAAACCCAAAGAGATTTTCTGACTCTTATACATAATAATCCTCTTAATACAACAAAGTATCACTGTATCCTGTTTTCACATAACAGTACTACACTATCAACTCATATTCCTTTTTGTTTATCTTAACTACCATTTTTTTTCCCCCTTCAGTACCTATTACAAGTCAGCTCCAGAAATTTTATCTTGCATGAAATGTAGTAGTCACACCAGATTGTTCAAGGTTCCTTTCAATCCTATAATTATTTCAAAACATATCTCAACATGTCATCTGGTAAGACTGCAAAAAGCAGTTGTCTTTTGCTTTTTCAGTGTCCACTGGGTCCATGAAATTGTACACACACTATTCTATTCTTTTCTCCAGTGACTGATTGCTAGCTTTATATGTATATGCGTGTACACACACACACACACACACCCCCACCTCCCATACACATATGTAGTGTAGCTGTATGCTTGTAACAGTGTAGCTGTTAGCAAAAAAGGACATGATTTTAAATGCAGACACAGAAAAAAAAATTAAATAACACTGTATCTTTCATAGTACACTTATTCACATCTTCATTCAACAATAAATTACTGTGCTAAAACTAAAATTTTTCCTTTCATAGGCTCCGGAAAACACAATAGTAACAGCTACTGGGTAGTGCTTGAGTACTCAAATATCCTCAATCCCTGAGTAAGAGCTAGTGCTGGCTATATTTAGTATTGTCTAGACAACGTTAACTTATTTTGATAATATGCTAGAGCCTACTTAGATGGCTCACCATAGCTAATTTAATCAGCCATAACATTTGTGGATATGACAGAACATTTTCCATCAATTATAATGCTGAGATCAATCCATTATCATAAACCGAAAAACAGAAGTGCTACAGAACTGGTATCAGATTTGTACATAAAGACCAATGGGATATCAACTGTACTTTTAGGCATCTGTGAAGTTATACAGTTAAAATACAAACAATTAAAACTGAAAATCTAAGTGTTCCGGATGGGAGAATTTCTAGAAAAAAATCACTGAACTGTTTTCATGAATTAATAAGCATGAGCATATGGCTTGAGGAATCTTTTTGATAATTTATAATCTGGAGGTAGAGTGATAAAAATTAGGTTGAGAGTGATTTTTAGAAGTCTGTGATTATAATTATCAATATATCCAAATCATACCTAGATAAATATACACAGATAGACATGCACATATAAATCACAAATATCATGTTACATATACCAAATGTGTGTGTGTGTGTATGCAGACATATATTACTAGAAGGCCTTGACAAACTATTTCAAGCAGACAATATGATCTAGGAAATTACACCTCTCAAAAACAAACAAACAAAAAAAAAAACCGGCAAAGACTCTAAAGTTGTAAGGGCAGGTAAATGGCACCATGGAAAGAACACTGGGCTTAGAATCAGGAAGATTCATCTTCATGAATCAAATGCAGCCTCAGACACTAAGCTGTGACGCTGGACAAATCACTTAACCCTGCTTGCCTCAATTTCCTCATCTGTAAAATTGAGGTGAAGAAGGAAATGGCAAACCACTCCAGTATCTTTGGCAAGAAAATTCCAAATTGGGTCATGAAGAAACGGATATAACTGAAACAACGTAACAATTAAAGTGATATTACTCCATATGGTTCTAATTTTACTTATGGCATCATGCTTTTCAGAAATCTTTGGGTTTTTAGTCTCCAAATGTCAGTTGAAACAATTCCTTTTTCAAATGTAAGTGAAATGAAAAGACAACTTCTAGTCTTTGAAGGAAAAACATTGTGACCATTTTTTTTTCCTACAGTGTTTTAACATCCTCCTGAATCAAAGTTCTCTTTAAAATCAGAGGGCTATGGCAAGCCATTCTAGAGGAAAATAGTTCAGCAATATTTTGCATTAACCAGAGGTTCCATTATGTACTCTGTTTATGGTGATCTACTGACAACATAGTTCTGAAAATATTAATGACTACAATTAGATAATGAAAATACTTTTCAAAGTCCAGTATCAATATATTCCCATTGGTCTTTTTTTCCCCATACCTGGAATGCAAGCTCCCTAGCTTCTACGAAGGCTCAGCCCACATACCATCTCCTCCATGTAGTATTTCCTGATTTCCCCCAGGTATTAGTGCTCTCTCCCTCCAGAAATTACTTGGTATTTATTTCTCTAGATTAATTTTGTAATCTCGCAGTAGAATGCAAGCTCCTTGAAGGCAGGAAGGACTTTCTGGGGATTTGTATCATCAAGTGAATATTAACAGTGCCTTACACAGAATAAACATTCAATAAATGTTTGAAATTAAAAATTATCTCTTAGCATTTTCTTTAGTGAAAATGGAAAATGATACATCAACTTAAATAACTTTCAGGAAAAACATTTTCCTAAGAATAACACTAGGATCTTGATCACTTACCTTTGCTGTGGTTTTCACTGGGATGTGAATGTTGTAATATCTTGATCGTGAGATGGACAGGTGATTTCTTTCACAGCTGGGAACCTTGCCAACTTGCCCATAAAATTCTTTTGATAAGCTGCTAGGAGATCAGGGTGACCTAGCCTTGCCCTGCAGCTTCCCTCTTAGATGGACATTCTAGGTCTAGGAGCTGACCAAGAGTAGAAAAAACAACATTCCCCTTCAATATACTGTTGAAGTGGGGTTTGGCATTTTGCACATCTATTTCACAATGTGCCACAGAAATATGTCATTACATCTGGGATATATTTGTTTATTTTTTTAAAAGCCCATTAACTAATTTATTAAACTATTTTCTCTTAAAACATTTTTTATCAATTAACGTATTTGAAGGAAAAAAACTAGTTGGAACTCTTATAAAAGTTCAAAATTTCAAAAATTGAGGGTGGAAAGAGAAGCAGATAAATTCTTAAATGTCCAAAAACATTTACACCACTGTAACTTCAGAGAAACTTGCAACCAACAGGTAATAGAAAAATACGGATAAAGGGAAAAAATAAATATTGATTTTCCTCCATCAATCCTGGTTCCCAGGGGATTATCCCCTTTCCACTTAAAGCACAGCATAAAACTGCTCACTTCCCCTAGAAGTTATATGTAATTTAAAAACAAACCAAAAAACAAAAAAAACAAAAAAAACAAAAAAAACCTTACAAGCAAGCCTTTCAGACAAGACCCCAGAGAATCTGACTCTCCCTTTACCTCCCTCCTCCAACCCTCTGGACAATTACGTTCACAAATAGTTTTGGGGGGTTTTATGGATATACTGAAATGTTTCCAATTAAAGCTAAAAGTTTTATTTTGAAGATTACACTCAAATATTGAATGTTTTTTTATTTTTTATTTTTATTTATTTTTTTTTTAGGCAATTGGGGTTAAGTGACTTGCCCACGGTCATACAGCCAGTAAGTGTCAAGTGTTTGGCCTGAGGCCAGATTTGAACTCAGGTCCTCCTGATTTCAGGGCCAGTACTCTATCCACTACTCCACCTAGCTGCCCCTTGAATGCTTTTTAAAACCAAGTTTTCAATATTTCATTTAATATTTCACAGAAACCTAAGGAATAAGAGTATTTATTGCTGATCCTAGCATTCACTAGAAACTGCTGATAAGCAACTCTGCTTATATTTTTCCACATTTATTTCACTTTAAAAATGAAATCCATATGCATGGTCATATGAATTTATTAGGTAAAAAAGACCCAGTGTATTTTAGGTAATTCCAGAATAGATGGAGTGATAAATATACTTTATTAAATATATTTATTAAGTTAATAATGAGAGTAAACATAGCTTGATAGAGGAAAAGCCTTGGAGCCAAGGAAGATCTCTGTCCTCAATTACCTAGTTGTGTGAACACAGGCAAGTTGATTAACCTGTCAATGGTCAAGGTAATTTTTTGAGACAATTTATAGAGTTCAGTTGTGATTTACATGAGGAATCATGAAATCATACATCAGAAAAAATACAAAGAAATCTCAATGAGACAAGATGAGGTCATCAACCCAAAAAGTAAATGATAAATCCAGTTTTTCATTAAACTCATTTGGAGAGAAAAAAAAAAACCTTTGCATATTTCTGAACAAATGTGGACTATAAGGGAAAGATGAAATGAAATTGAAGCTAATACATCTTGGTTTCCATCCATATCTACTCTCCTCTTTCCCCTACCTATAAGTTATTTTTTTCCCTGAAATTCACAGGATCTTAGATATAGAGCCAGAAGTGGAAGTCCATACAAAGTAGTACAAACTGTATTTTAGTTGTAACAATTGTTGAACTTTGAGGATAGAAAAGAGATCTTAGCGGTAGAACCTAGACTAAACTCAGGTTTCCTCATTTCTAGGCTTTTACCAGATAATTGTTAAATCATTTCAACTCTTGCTTGAAAAAAACTCTAAAGTTTTATACAATAATAAATTTTCTGAATCTTAAGGATGAGTTTTTCCCATGAGCAGCTGTTTTTCTTTTTTAGTGACATTTTAAAACATGTATTATTAATCAGTCAACTCATTAAGAGTCTGCTATAAACAACAAACTCTGAGATACAAGTATATACTGACATAGTCCATGCCCTCAAATTACTACCTAGTCAAATGAGCTCAACTCATTTATGAAATTTACGAAGACTACTACATATAAAGCACTGTGCTAGATAGGGCTGCAAAGATAAACTAAACAAGCCTTGCTCTAAGGAGCTTATAGTCCACTGCAAGGATACTGCATGTACACATGACTAAAAACAAAGTCTTACAAAGGATCAATTTTAAGGACAGAGCATTATAATACACTAGTACGGATCAAGAAAAACACATTATAGGAAACAACACCTGAAACGTGCTTTGAAGTTAGGGATTCTGAGGCTCAGGAAGACTAAGTACATCCCAGAAACACAGGACCATCTAACTGTTAAAAGGCAAAGATAGTGGCAGGAGGCAGAATGCATTGAGGATAATAGAGGGCAGGTCAAACTAACTGAAAAGAGTAAATGGAAAATAGTATGAATTAAGACTAGAAAAGTAGGAATGATGTGTATGGTAGGTTTTAAATGCCAGACAGAGGATTTCGTATTTTACCCTAACAGTAACACAAATTCTATCTAGGAAAATAAAATATGTCCAAATAACTGGGTGTACATAGATACTGTACCTTATTTCAAATTATAAATGCCTAGTAGAAGACGAAATCTTTACCGCTGCTCCTACTACTACCCTCTGGGGCCAGTCAGAACAAGACTACACCCTCTTCCAGGTGAGAGAACTTCAAAGACTTCTGAATAGCTATTACACCACCCCCTTAGTATTCTCTTCTTCAAGCCCTAGTGTTTCAATTCACAGCATCAAAAACAAACAAACAAAAACAAACCTAAACATATCTAGTCCTCTTACTAGTTTGGTTGTGCCATCCTGGTTGGCTCTAGTACTTATTATCCATATTCTTCTTAAAATTTGGTACCCAAAATTGGACCCAGATGTGATCTGGCCAGGACAGAATTATCTGGGATTATCACTGCCTCCTTCAGTATAGACTATAATGGACTTTTATACACTAACTCTTGGCAGTCTGGTGAAACCTACAGAGCCCTTCCTCAAAATACTTTTAAATCCATAAAATACATAGAATTAAAAAGAAAATGAATAATAAATATTACACACATATATACGCACACATATATGTATTGTATACATGTATGAATTAAACCAAGTTCATAGACCCCACTAAGAACCCTATTATCTATCTAGACTTTCCAAACACTATAGAGTAGTCTAAAACATTGCTAGATCTTCTGGCCGTCAAGCTGCTCTACTGACTCAGACTGAACTTGTAGTCCACTAAAACTCCCAGGTACTTTCCCACAAGAATTGTTGACTAGCCATATCTCCCCTCCCGCATTCAGTATTTGTACAGTAGTTTTTATTTTACCTCATGTGCAAAGTTTTATTGAAACTAAAATTTGGGGGTTCTGTTCAATCAGTCAACAAGCATGTATTAAGCATCTAGTATGTGCCAGGCATTGGGTTTACAAAACTAAAAATGAAAAAGTCCCTACCCTCAAGAAGCGTACAGTCTATTAAGGAAAAATATATACACAAATTAAATGCCTAAAGCAATCAAAAAGCCTCATCTGATGTTCAACTATCCATTTTCTTCCTGTTCCTCTTTAACACAGACCAACAGATATTAGGCATGTTTTCATTCTTGAGATCCCTTTATCTTCAATAAAGAAAGACATGCATACTAGAGTCAACATTTTGAATATATAATCTTAATCTGAAATATATAGCTTCAGTTTGGCTTGTAGGAACATAGAGACAAAAGGGCAGAACGCTGATATAAAGATTTTCCTTCCCTAAGCATATTAGAAAACCAGAAAATGAAATAAGTTATATTTCTGTAGCTTATTCCTGTGAGGTAGTTCATGCAAGTATTATCTCTAACATTATCTCTATTTTATGGATTATGAACCTATTCCATCCCAAAATATTCTTGAAAACATCTCAATATAATTATTCATCTACCGTTAAATAGAATCAATCCCAACTACTGTTGTTGTTACTGTTGTTATTAACAAAAAAAAAGGGAACATACTCCTATACCTACTAACTGGTTAAAAAAGCCAGTCACCTTATAGAAGGTGATTATTTTTGTTAAGCTTTAAGAACATTATAATTTATATTTTAGGATAACATTCTGAATTCTAAAAGTTAACAAATTTCAAAACATTGAACTTAACTCTTCCATAGTTTATTCAAGGGTAAGACTGAATTGTTTCAAAATAAGTTATAATACTTAAGAATTATCCTACAGTCTAATGTTTACCCAATTAAAAACAAAAATCTTTTAGGGCAAAATATTCATAAACAAAAATTCCAAGAAATTTTTAAATCTCATAACCAAATGTATTTTGTATTTACTACATTTCAACTAACTTATAAAAACACATAAAACTCAAAGTAGAGGAAAGCTGACAATTTTCATTTTGAGCCAAACATGCATTGCTAATTCAAAGTTTGAAAAATCAAATGGGACACGCAACATTTTTTAAAAAGCAAAAAAATAACCTGATGTCTATTTTATGCATTATTATGCCTTTTTTTACTTTGGTGATCAAGAAAGACAGGGTTACTGCCACTTGACAGAATGAAGTCTGAGTTCCATAAAAACTTGTATAGGAGGATGCTGTACTGTTCAAGTTACATCCCAACTCCTGTTCTACTTTGCATTAAGGTAGATTATGAAGCCCTCTTACAATTGGGAAAATTATCCCATACGATGTAATTTTTAAAAAGACCTTATACATCTTATAGTCATTGGAATGTATAAAACAGTATGTACTACCCTGATTGAAAACAAAGCTATCATTTTTGTATTTTATTTTTATAGAAACTGCTTTTTTAAAAAATGACAAATAGAAAATATTGAGGTATTATTTTCATACATTTAGTTAATCACACCTACCAGAGGCAGATACATAAATGTCACTAGAAGAAGTTTAGAAAATTGGGGCTCAGAATTCATGGAATTTGAAAACAGCAGATCTGGCATTCCTAAACTGATATGCAAACAGCCATCCCAGCTCAGTAGCTGAAAGAATGCCCCTTTCATTCTTGGAGATTTCCCTCCCTTTGGTACTAAAAACTGCCACTCCCTGAACAGAAGAGGACAGGAGGAAGGGATGAAAGGGAAGAAAAGCTCTCTCTTATATACATTCTTTTATTCCCTCCGTCACTCCCTTTGTCCCAACACAGTAAGTCAATTCTAGTCAGCAATGTAAAAGGCGAAGTAGGATAAATGTTAAATCTCATACTGTCTACACTGTGGTACCACTAGGGATGCTGCCTTATCTAGTCTCAGGAAAACAAAAAAAAAAGGAAAGAGTGGTGGAGATCAAATCTATCTTTCATCCCTCGTTACTACCTATCCCTAGAACCTTTTACTTTTTTCATCATTCTTCACCCTTAGGTCTAGCTCCTGTTTGATGGAAGGCCACCTCTGTAACTGGGCCAGAACTGAATTCTGAATGCATTTATCACAAAATTATTATAGATGGTAATTAGATTCTAAAGTATTATTTGCACTGTATTTCACATCTATGATGGTTAAACAATATTGTATAACACTTTCCATGGGAAAATGTTGTGTTCCCAATAAATAACAAACTAAAGAATTTTTTAATAACTTGCTCATAAGTTGAGGATCTATAATAATGCTTATGATGATGGGAATGGGGAAGAAGGAACACACATGATTTCTACATCAACAATTTTTTGGAAACATTTAAACATATTATATCACCTATTCTCCAAAAGTAAGCAGCTAAAGCATAAGTAGTAATAGCCTAGTTTTATAAATGGAAAAAAAAAATGCAAGTTATCAAGTAAGTCACATGATTAGGATAGAATCCTGGGCTTCTGACTTGAATTCCAGTCACAAAGCCACTTAAGATAACGGTGTGAGCCTTAGTAATGAACATGACACAAGATACCTTATTGTTTTGATGGGAGTATTATTTATGTGAAATGGAAACTTGAGTTTTAAATATATTTTTATTTAAATATGGTATATTTACCACACTAACAAGTTTTCACAACTGAGAAATTGGTTTTACCAAGTCAAAAGCATCATATTCTCTCACTGTACAATGTATTTGAGCTTATTTTCAAAGCACCTCAGAAAAAGCTTCAATAACAGTTAAAACTTCTAAGTATGGAGCAGTACCAATATTGTTTTTAATAGATAAATCACTATAAAGAAGTAATTTGCAAGTTTTGTGGCCTCCAAATAAATACTGCAGATTTCAATACTTACTTATCAAAGCTATCACTATTTTTGATGAAGCTCTCGAGTTTTTCCTTGGCATATTCCACCACATCTGAGTGAAGCTCAATTCCATGATTTATTCCAAAAGGACCTGCAATCGTAGCAGCAGCGTTTTTATGAAAATAACAATGATGATGATATGACCTTTTATAGCCCTTTTTTACAATCCATGCTCATTTACCTATCTCAAGAGCCCTGTGAATAGGACTTCAAATATGCTGGTATCTAGTTCCAACAGATGAATATTAATTTTCTGCCCTTAGATAAGCTTTCTAAGAGCAGGCCCTGTATCACATCTAGATTTGTATTCCTAACACCTAATAGTGGGTTTGCACATGGTAACATCTTATTAAATATTAGTAGAAAGAATCTCTTAGGAAAAGAAAGAAGGAAAAGGTATACAATCTTCCACCAAAAGTGGTCATCTAGGGGGAGCTAGGTGGTGTAGTGGATATAGCACTGGCCCTGGATTCAGGCCTGAGGACCTGAGTTCAAATCTGGCCTCAGACACATAACACTTACTAGCTGTGTGACCCTGGGCAAATCACTTAACCCCATTACCTAGCCCCCCACCCCCTCCCCCACCAAAAAAAGAAAAAAAAAAAGGTGGTCATCTATCTCATTCATTCTTAACAAAATTAAAACCTAACGGAGACTCTAGGATATAAGAATTTTGCACTTTTACCACTAGCTCCAATTTGCTTACTTTTAATACCTATGGACTCAAGGTCCTACAATGACAACACAGAGAAGTATTACAAAAATTTTGCCTTGATTTTCTAAAGTACAAGCGCCTAAGACCAACATTGTAGTTTCAGGCTATAATCAGAAAAAGACCATGTGCACATGAAACCTTACATCTTCTCTCTGTGAGCTGTTCCCTGACCATCCTAACTTAGTGATCTTTTCAACATCTAAATTTTCATTTCACATTGTACCACTTATGAGGCACTGATATATTACCTTGTATTATAGTTGTCTATGACTATCTCACTAAATAGACAATTAACTCTTATAGAATAAAAAAAAACAGTACTACAGAGAATAAAAAACAGAATTTCATACAACTTTTTTCCTCCCAGGGTTGATATAACATAGATGCTTAGTAAATATTTGCAAAATGAATGGTTTTATGTTGTTCTTATTCTCTTTGGAGAGAATTAATTTAATCTTTTCACTGCCCTTCAATATGCACATATAAGTACATCTTAAGTTACTAAAAAAAACAGGAATGTGGGAAAGCAGTTTCTGGTCCCAGGAGATAGCTTGATTAGGCTTCTTCCCACCCCTTAGATGCCTTCCCCTGAACTCTAGTAGAACAGGGTTGTTTCCTAAGGACACTCATGTGGTCACATTTTTAAGTGAATCCTTAACAACCTCATTTAATTATTATTTTAATATTCTACTAATTCCTTTTGTCTTCTGCACCAAGTTATTTCAAGTTTGTTTTTTTTTTAAAATACTTATTCCCCTCTAGATTGAACCTTTAAAGAATAATTCATTTTTATTTCTAAAATTATGGCTGTAAGAATTCCTCTAATTTGTGAAGATTTAATTTTTAAAATTCCATGTCCTCAACTAAAAATTAATTTTCAAAAAGTAGAAAAACTTTTTCATCTCACACACCCCTCAAACAATGTTTTAGAAACCTAAGAGACCCCCACTCCTTAATGTTTTTTAACCTAGGAACACTTATGAAGTATTTCCTTTCATTTAGAAGTCTCTACAGAATGCAAAACCAATATAGAAAAGACTAACCTTTTTTAAAGTTGGAACTCATATGTTATCTCTCTAAACATCTTGCACCTAAAGCAGGTGGAACTTCTACATGAACTTTTTCCTGGGGCAGCTAGATGGTGCAATGGATATAGCTCCAGCCTTGGAGTCAGGAGGACCTGAGTTCAAACATGGCCTCAGACACTTGATACTTACTAGCTGTGTTGACCCTGGGCAAGTCACTTAACCCCAATTGCCTCCCCGAAAAAAACTTTTTCCTTTAGTTTTTTTTTATCAGCTCAGACCTTCATCTGTTCCTGAAGATAGGCTCTCTTTTATGGTTCTGACTATACAGAGGTGGATAAAATTCCTTATATTCCCATGTAGCCATGAGAATAGGCAACTAGGTGGCTCAGTATACATAGTGCTGGGACTGGGCTCAGGAAGACCTGAATTCAAATACAGCCTCCAACACTCACTAGCAGTGTGACCCTGGGCAAGTCACTTAACCTCTGTTTGCCTTAATCCACTGGAGAAGGAAAAAATATCTTTACCAAGAAAACTCCATGGACAGTACTGGTACACTATGATCCACAAGGGTTGGACATGACTGAATGACTTAATACAACACAAGCCATGAGAATATGATCAAGAGGATTAAAAATAACATCTGATGGCACACACACACAAAAAAACAAAACCTCATATAAATTATTAGTAAACCTGATAACTTGATAGACTGACAGAACAATATGTCTTTTAGAACAACACCGGAAATAAGATTATTATCTGAGTTTCTGTTGTTCAGTCGTGTCTCAGTCTTTGCAACCCTGTGAATCATAGTACACCAATGTTATCCACATATATTAAATATCTGAGGTTGCATCTGAACTCAGGTCTTCCTGACTCCAGGTCCAGAATGCTAACCACTGAGCCATTAAGCTGCCTGCAAATGAAAAACTGAAAACATTATCAGTGCATAGAATGAAAAATAGGGAAAAAATAGTGACAAACTTTAAATCAACTTGATAAGCATGTCTCCAGAGGGTTCTAAATGCAAGCTACCTTGCTTATGAGGCTTCACCAACAGAGAAATTTGAAATTTCACAGGGTCCATGACTTCAACAGTGTCAAGAAGACTACAAAGTATCCAAGTGCAAATGAACAGGAATTATGTCCAAGCCTAACTCAAAGATAAAATATTTTAATTCTTTAACGTATATACTTTTACTATATTTCCTTATGATCACTAAAACCTCATAGAAGCACCTTTGTCTCTAATTCTATTTATACAATCTATTAGTGCTTTTGTTAGACTAAATTCCAAAACTTAAATCTACCCACAGAGAACAAGTCACTTTTACTATGTCAATTTTTCTCTACCAATTGTTCCATTTCTGATTCTGATATAATTTCCAAGTGGTTTCATTTAATTCTTTTGGTATTTTCTGCTGCCTAATTTGTTGCTTCTTTATCTGATAACTAATATTACATTAAAACTATCTGCCCAGTGTGATGTAATGTCACTAATATCCTTTTTACCACAGCTAAGTTACAGTTAAAATAGAAAAGTTTGTTATCATAAGAAACAACAGGACATGCAGCATACAAGTAGAACAATTTCTACTTAAGTTTAGCACTGGATCTTAGTGCTATAAGATGACACAAAATTTAGCTCCATTTTCTGAGGGCTTTGACAAGGTATTATGTAAACTAAATCTTTATTTATTTAGATCCTGCACTGATTCAGAATACTCAAGGCAAAATTCAGCCAAAAGTCCAATATTTAAAACTATTAGAATTAAGAAATTTTCCTCATAAAAAAAAGTTTAACATGGTTCTTTATGTTTTACACACACACACACACACGGTTAATATTAATGAATGTTTCATTAAATGAAGCCAATTAATAAATTATTAAAATTCCACAGAATTATAATTGTTAATTTTATAATGATTAACCTACTATATTGAGAATCTAAATTAAACTAAATAAGAACATTTTTATATTTTTTGCAATTAAATTAAAATACAATTAACAACTGTGCATTAGTATATTATTTATATATAAATATTAAAATATTGCCAGCATACTAAGGTTTCTCCTAAAACGGAATTCACATGCAAAACAGTTAAGGTATATCATAAGATTCTAGATTTAGAGAGCTGAAAAAGTTAAGAGGCCAACTAATTCAACTCCTTCACTTTACCCCTGGAAATGAAGACCTCCATTCAAAAATTTAAGTCACCAATTAAACACTGCTTTCATCATGGGCATATTGAGGATATTTAGATTACACGTCCCAAAACAGGTGCGCCACCACTAGATAGGCCACATTACAATTATTTATATATATATGTGTGTATATATATACATATATGTGTGTACGTGTGTATATATGTATATACACATACATATATATTTATAATTTAAAATATTATAAAATAAGTATCATCTTCATCAATTATAGATTATTTGGACCAATCCCACTCATTTTACAATTGAGAAAACTGACATCCTCAGAGGTTATTTAATGTGCTTAGCACTCTGCCAAATTCTGGGGATACAAAGGAAAGCAAAAGCCTACCTAGTCTAGTCCCTGACCTCCAGAAGCTAACATTCTAGTAGGAGAAGACAACATGCAATGAAATTTTAAAGCTATATATGGAATGTGTGTATGTCAGAAGAGTGTTCGTGTGTGACTGCAAATGGAAGGTAATCTCAGAAGGAAGGTACTATCAATAGGGAGGGTGTGGGGGAAAGAAAGGGACAGACATAGCAAAGACCACCAACAGAAGGTGGAACTGAATTGAGTCATGAAGGAAACCAGAGAAACCTTGACAGAGAGAAAGCATTTGTTTTCAGACAGGAGGAACAGCCAGTAAAAGGGCACATAGTAGAGACCCTTAAGTGTCATGTGTAATAAACAGCAAGTAGCTTGGGTGTGTGTGGAAGACAATGAAGTAAAAGAATACCACAGAAAGGAAGGAAGGGGCCAAGTTGTGAAAGATGTTAAGTGCCAGAGTTTATCTTTGATCTGAGATGTAATAAAGAGTTTAATGAGTACTGGGGTGACATTGTCAGACCCATGCTTTTTAGAAAAATCACTTGGGCAGCATAGTTGACCAGGAGATCAACCAGAAGACAAAAAATATGTTGCCCAAATTATGTATTATAACAGTCCAAATATGACATAAGAATAGTTGTAGAGAAGAGTTTATAAAGGAGATATTTGTGAAAACACACTCCAAGATGACAATAGATTGATAAATGGACTACGTGTGATAGGACTGAGATGAATGAGTCAGATTGTGGGCTAGGAGGATGGCAGTGCCCTCCACAGTAGTAGGGAAGAAGTTAAGAGACGATAATGAGTTCTGTTAGAGAAAAGTTGAGTTTGTGATGCCTTATAGGCATCTAATTCCAGATGTCCAAAAGGCAGTTAGTGATGCTGGACTATAACTCAGGAGAGAGGACAGGTTTATGTATTATCAATCTGGGAATCCTCTGCATGGAGATAGTAACTGAGCCCTTGGGAGCTGATGAGTAAGCAAATTGGATATTAGGGAAGGAAAAAAGGCCCAAGCCCTATGGGATACTCAGGGTTAGTGGGTAAAACTTGGATGTGTAATTCTTTTCTCACTTTAGCTAGCATGGGACAATTATCCAGAGCCTTTATGATTCTTCTGTAATAACAATAGCTAGCATTTACAAAGCACTTTAAGGTTTAAGTACTTTACAAATATTTCATTTTATCCATATAATCGCCAAAGAAGGTCGGTACTATTATTATCTCCATTTTACAGTTAAGGAAACTGGGGCAAAAGTCAGCCCAAGTTCACACACAAGCAATAAATGTCTGAGGCCACATTTGAACTTAGGTCTTCCTACCTCCAGGCCCAGCTCCCCTGTGCCATCTGGATGCAGATGAGGAAGCAAAGAGAAGTGAAGTGACCTGTCCAGTGACACAAAGATAAGAAGGTCTTCTGACTCCAAGTCTAATGTTTTTGAACTACAACATGCTGCCTCTCAGATCTTATGGATTATTTGGGTTTTTATAAGGTCCTGTTTAAGAAACAAAAACAAACAAGCAAACAAAAAAAAACACTTCTTTTGCTGAAGTAGGAACTGGTTTTCTTGGGAAGACAATGACAGAATTTCAGAAGCAGTAGGGAACTCAGGAATAAGAAATAATAATGGCCTGAACCAGAATAATTGTAATGTTAGTGAAGCAAAGGGAGGCAAGAGATGTTGTGAAAACAGAAATGTTATCAAGTCTAGTCTAGTCTAGTCCCACTTCCACATGACAACCTTTCAAGTACCTGAAGACAGCCATCACATGCCTATTATGTCTCCCATCCTTCCTGCTAAACACCTCCAATTCCTTCAAGGAATCCTAATGTCTCCAAGTCTCTTACCAGTCTACTTTCCCCTCTAATCTATCACTGTCCTAACCAAAACATGGCATTTATTTTGGACTGACTGACCAAGGTAGAATACAGAGACATATCACTTCCCTCACTTTCCTAGTAAGGCATCATACATTACCTTATTTGGACACCATGTCATGTATATAGTTGACTCTTTTTTCACAATGTTACAGATTTTTCACTGAATTTTGTATGTTAGAACAGAAAAAGTTATCATTGAGTCAAAGACCTGTAGAGGTTAAATCAATCCTGGTTGGGGTATTTCTTAGGCAGAAATAAGGTAGTCTTATATCTTATGAACAAAAGTACATAACTAAAAGCCCCCATTTCCAGAGGGTTAACATCTACTGTCTTTTGATTTAGTGACCATTTGCGTGGATGTGTTCTGATGGTTTGCTACTACATCTCAGCACAAAGGCTGACAGGAGTTGTTGCATTTGAAGATCACAAGATTTGGTTTAAAGTGTTTCTGATTAGCTTTGTGAGAACTAGATCCACAGTAGATGCCATAAGGTAGTGTGATACCGAAAATAGTGCTGCTGATGTCATCTGGCTAGTTAACTGAGACTGTATGACCAAGAAAATAGCTTACATCATCCTTAAGTCAAAATGACTCCATTAAATTAGGCTGATTTAGAGTCAGAGGACCTAGGTTTGAATCCTTATCTAATAATTACTTATCTGTATAACCTTGGGGAAAAGTCATTAAACCTCTGTGGAACTCAGTTCTCTCATCTATTAAAAAAAGTTTACACTAGAACAAGTAACAAACAAAATGGCCTACTGGCAATGCTCTGAAGTGTGCCCCTAACTAAAATAAAATGTAATTGGGAAATTTAACAAAATAAATTTAAATATAAAACAGATACTGTTAATATGTGGGTTTTCTAAGTTAATATGGTCCCACAGGGATTCTGACGTACATTTTAGTGAATTTTTGATTCTATTTGAGTTTGAACCACTGGACTAGATGACCTCTATTCACAGGAAGTTCTTTCCAGTAGATAGAGTACAGCACCTGGAGTAAGGAAGACCTTGGTTCAAATCTAGCCTCAGACATTACCTGTATGGACTATGGGCAAATTTGGACAATAAGTAGCACCTATCTCCCTACTTTACTAGGTGAAGATCAACTGAGACAAGTAAAGTACTTTGCAAACTTTAAAGGACTATGAAATGCTAGATACTATCCTCATTATTATTAAAACTTTTTTCCCAGCAAAACCCTGATATGTATTTAATGTGTCCTCTTAAGATGCTATGCAAATGAAAGGAAGCTTTTTGTAAATCACAAAATCATGGGACTTACAGGAGAAAAAGTTAAGAATCTCTGTGATATAAAGGAAAGCTATATGGACATAGAAAAACCTCTTCCAAACCAAAGGGTAACAAACATCCACTTGTCCCAAGATTCAAATGTCTCAGTTGCTATTTATAAATGATTCCCACAAGATACTAGCATCACATCTATCCTTACACTGACCTTCACCAAGCTTACCTTTTTTTATCCAATTGCCTTAAATCAGCAACACAAAGGATAAGAGTGACAATAACAAGAAATGAAAAAAGTTACAATTCAGAGCTAGATTCAAATGTTACTAAAATACATATACACATACATATATACACTTATCTAGGTGGCTTATCAAAAATATTGCTAACATTTATATAGCAATTTAAGGGCTGTAAAGTGCTCTACAAACACTATCTGATTTGATAGTAGGTAACTTCATATATGTTTCTTTCAAAACTAGAAGTCACCAAAAGCAAAAATGCCTAATTAGTTGATCTTCTACAACAAATACATTACTCTTTGTGGTTAGTGCAATCATTTCTTATAAAGCCTTACCTTGTATTACAGCAGGAACCTATTTCTCACATTTTTATACCCATAAACCACACATTTTGATTTCCTATAACCCTAATTGCATCCCATAACCCTAATTTCCTTCTGTCTCTCTAAAATCCTAATTTCCACCTTCTCTACCTCTACTTTACCTGTTTCTCTCCAATAACAAAGAGAATATTGTCATGATAGTGAGAAAAGGTCAAGACATTGTTTCTCCATTTTACTCCTCAAATAAGCAGCAAGGATTTCCCCCCCCCAAAAGAGGACTATAGTGTAATCCTATTTGCCTGGATTCCAGTTATACTCCTTAGCTTTTTACAAAAATTTCAGATTGGAGACAAAAGGTTTACAAGTACAGTTAGTGTCTAGCAAGTGGCATCTGCCTCTTAACTAGAAGCGAGAGAGAAAAGGAAGGTTATTTTATATTTCAAAGTTATCTTATATGCATAGCATTGAATGACTATATAATATACATACAATATTACATATAATACACAACAGTATTAACAATATACATGCTTTTAATAAAATCCAAGCTGGGGGACTGCTTATATTTAAAAATTCTCAAAAATGAAATTACCTAAAATTAAGCCCACCATTGTACTCAAATATCCGGTTCCACTTCCCAGGTTAAGAAAAGACAATCCTGGTTGAAGTTTCAATGCTTCCATTACTTCAGAATAAATACAAGGTGCTGATAAGTGAATGTTTCCATGCTTCCAAGCTAAGTCTTTGTAAGCACTGTCCCTGTAGCCTTCCAAATAGTAATCTCCTCGATCAATAGCTCTGAATGCTTGCTCCACTCTTTCAGTACGAATGTAGTGAGCTTCTTTTAAGTTGTCAATTAAATCATCATTGTCTTCCCCAGCACTCACAGCTCCTCCCATGATGATATTCAAATTAAATTAGAAATTTGAAAAACATTAGCAGAATATGTCCAAAGAGCCAATGTAAAAAGACTTGACTGTTTCTTTCAACAAAGCATTAAATCTCAAAAAAGAGTTAATCCTAGAAAAAGAAAAAATGAACAGGTTTAATTAATTAGTGAAGAGTAAAAACTGTACTTAAAATGAAAATAACTCATTTAAAAATTGGAATATTTGATATATTTTCAGTCTAATTTAAACCTCAGTTTTACAACAGATTTCAAATCAATGTACTTTAAAAAATACACAACAAATTGCAAAACCGTTACAATACTATATTACTGAGAAAAATATCAAAAACAAAGAACAAAATCAGCTTCGTAATAACTAGGGTTTTCAATTTAGCAATGCTCAGGATGACTAAACCTTGTGATAAAACTCAAATCTAATAACTAATATTTTGCACAATGGGGAAAAAAATCCATTAATCATATATGTAATAACATTCACTTAACACCAAAAGTTAGCAACTTTGGGAGGGAGGAAAAGCCCAATTGTCACCTAAAGAATAAAATAGTTAAGAATATCTATAGCATTGGATGAACATGGATTTTGATAATTATTTATATTCCACATACGGATTTTACTTTTTTAAATAATTTCTAAGGGTAGCATCTACAAAGGGGAGAAGAAATAAAATAGCCAAAAATAAACTTCATTTTTAAACCATTAGAATAACAAAACATATGAGACATATTCCAGTCTCTTCTTTTTTCAGTCATTCCTGCACAAAGAGCTCCCAAGATAATTTTTCTGATATACCACTTGCATCATCTCATTCTCCAGACTATAGTTTTCCTATATTAGATTGAATCTTAATTAGCACACAAGTCTCTCTCCTCATTCCCTCTCTTCCATATTTATAATTACGAAATTCTATTTGTTTTCTTTTTGTGGCCATTCATAAAGAAGGGTAATTCCCATATGTCTCATGTTTGTTCCCTCCTAGACTGTCCTTTTTCCCTCCAATTGTTACCCATTCTCTCCTTCAAGAATCAATTCAAGACTCTCCAAAAAGCATACCTCAATTTAAAACTTATTTACTCCATTAGTTTGAATTAGTTAATACTCAAGCATGACACACACTAAGTTTGTTTTCTTAGTCTTTTAACTAGACCATACTGTTCTTGGAAAAGGGACAATGTCTTCTATTTGCTTTCAACACCTCATAGCATTTATTACACATCACTGCACATATGATCTGCATTTAAAAATGCTCATTAAATGGATTAAATGATATAGGCACAGAAACAACCAGTAAAATTAAAATAGCAGGAGGGTATTTCCAAAAAATGAATTAAATAATATAGGCACAGAAACAACCAGTATAATTAAAATAGGAAGAGGGTGTTTCCAAATGTATTTTAAATTAAAAAGCTAGAGGGGCAGCTAGATGGCACAGTGGATAGAGCACTGGCCCTGGAGTCAAAAGGACCTGAATTCAGATCCAGCCTCAGACACTTGATACTAGCTGTGTGACCCTGGGCAAGTCAGTTAACCCTGACTGCCTCGCCCAAAAAAAATAAATAAATAAAATTTAAAAAGCTAGAGTCTCCATTTGGGGAAGCTAAGGACCAAGTGGATGGGAGTGCCAGGCTCGTGTTCCTGAGTTCAAATCTAGCCTGAAGACACTTACTAGCTGTTGACCCTGGGCAAGTTACTCAACCTCAGTTTCCTCATGTGTAAAATGAACTAGAGAAGGAAATGAGAAACCACTGCACTATCTTTGCTAAGACAGAACCCTCAGATGGGTCACAAAGAGTCAGACATGACTGAAACCAGTGAACAACACAACAGTTTCTTTTGTGCTTTATCTTTTTGCTACCCACAATGTCAAAGGATGTTATCTCTAATCATTTATGGCTAGTATGAGTTCAACATTAACATCTCACTTACTAAATAGCCTCAATTATCTGAGGTATAACAAAAATTTATTTTTATGAGCTGCCTGTCCTGGAATACCAGTGTGTCCAGTCAGAGTCAGCTGTGCCAAGGCTGGTCAATTCTCCATGTTGCTGGAATCAGCTCTAAATTTGGCAACTGAGCCAAATGAGGCCACCCATTGGCCTCTATGGTACAGGCTGTTTACAGTATTATCATACTTTAAAGTCTCATATTTTTATCAGTCTTGGAAATCTTTCTCTACCCTACATCAATGTTAGATGAGTTTATGGTTTTTATTCTATCTACCACACCCCTACACTCTCAATTTCAACTATTTATTTTTATCAACACTTCCTCTCAGGAAAAGACTAAGACGTTTTCTGGCAGTGGTAGAATAATCACTTAGAGATATTTTGGAAAGGATTTCAATTCAGGGTCAGATAAGAAGATGATTTGAGGTTTCTTCAAACACTGAAATTTTGTGATTTTGTCACTATGAAAGTTTGGTATTATCCTTATCCGATATTCAATTAGTCAACCAAGTCCTACTGATTCCACCTATGACAGTTTACCTGCAGGTATTACCTCCTCTCTACTACTGCTATCACTCTAGTAAAAGCCTTCATAACCATTCAATCAATCCTTCATATCTGCCACAATAACCTCAGGTATCTTTCTTTCTTTCATTCCCTTACTTAAAAAAAAAAATCTAGTGGGTTTCTAACTAATTACCAAGTTCCAAATTCCTCTACACATTCCATTAAAGTGAATGCAGATAGGTACCAATACAAGAAATAATAACTGGTTCAGTTTAGCTACATAGGATCATAAAGCTTGAGTTGGAAGGGATCTAAAAAGTCATTTAAGGAAATTAAGACAATTGTTAGGAACCATTTTGCCCAATTATATGCCAATAAATCTGACAATCTAAATGAAATAGATGACTATCTACAAAAACATACATTACCCAGATTAACAGAAAAATAAACTATTCAAATAACCCAGTCTTCAAAAAAAGAAATTGAACAAACCAATGAACTTGAGAAAAAAACAAAACAAAAAACTAAAACAAACCCAAGACCAGATAGATTCACAAGCGAATTCTACCAAACATTTAAAGAACAATTAATCCCAATACTATATAAACTATTTGGAAAAATAGGTGGAGTCCAATGGTGCTGATAACCTAAACCAAGAAGAGCCAAAACAGAGAAAGAACATTATAGACCAATTTCCCTAATGAATAATGATGCAAATGTTTTAAACAAAATACTAGCAAAGATTACAGCAATATATCACAAGAATCATACACTATAACAAGGTGGGATTTATACCAGGAATGCAGGGCTGGTTCAATATTAGGGGGAGTGGAGGAGGGAGAAAGGGATAGAATTTGGAACTGAAAACTTTGAACGTTAAAAAAATGAAAAGTCATTTAGTCTAATCCCTTCATTTAACAGATGAAGAAATTGAGGCTCAGGAAGGTTAAGTGACTTACTCCAGGTCATACTGGTAGTGGGGTTTGAATCCAAGTCCTCCGGCTCCAGAGACTATGAAAAGGAGGGAAAGAATCCAACCCCTTCATTTTCCAGATGAGGAAAATGAAATGGTAACCAATTTGGTCCATGTCATACAGGAGGCAGGTAGGTGGCTCAGTGGATAGAGTGCTGGGCCTGGAGTAAGGAAGATGGGAGTTCAAATCCAACCTCAGACACTTACTAGCTGTGTGACCCTGGACAAGTCAAATAACCCTGTTTGCCTCATTTTCCGAATCTATAAAATAAGCCAGAGAGGGAAATGACAAACCATTTCAGTATCTGTCACATGAAAACACCATGGATAGCACTGGCATGCTATGATTCATGGGACCATGAAGAACTGGACACGAATGAATAACTGACCAACAATGGACATACAGGTTCTAAGTGGTTAATTCCGAATCTGAACCCGGGTTTCAGGTCTAACTCAAAATCCAGTGTTTTTTCAATTATACTATATTATACATATTGAAATTCTTGTGAATTCAATTCTATGTATCATCTTTCCCAGGGACATACACAATTTAAAACATCTCTAACTGTAAAATAGGAACTTTTGCCTTTCACAGTATTCCAAGCAGGACATTATTCAAGTGGGTAATTTCAAGGGTACATGGTGAAAGTACAGGGTAACAAAATATCCCTTCGAATGCCTCCCATATGTCCCTCAAATCACATGGAGGTAAAAATTTGTTATTTAACCTCAAAGGCCAAACCCCTCTCCCCTCCAATTTGTTAAGCATTAGTTGAATATCACACTCTCCAGGAGTGCCGTTTCAAAACATTTTTCTCCTGAGAGGAAATGTCAACACTACTCACTCCTCTCTCTAGGCAAGCAAATTGACTCCATCTCCTACTTTACTCAGAAAAATGTGGCAATTGTCACACAGATCTGTTCCCTCTACCCCCTGAACTCAGTAAAACTCCAGTGGCTCCCCATTACCTCCAGGATTAAATGTAATAATTTTCAAAGCCCTTCATTAGTCACCCTACCTTTCCAGGATGCTTATTATCTTACACACATCCATATATTCTTCAATCCAGTGACACTGGCCTCCTTGCTGTTTCTTGAGAACTACATTTCCCTGCTCCTGATGTTTTCACTAACTGACCCAATGCCTGGAATACTCTTCCTCCTTAGCTACCTTTTAGGTTTCCCTAGCTTCCTTCAAATCCAAGCTAAAATATCACTTTTTACTGAAATGAAAGCCTTTCTTGATTCCCCTTAATTCTAGTGCCTTCTATCTGTTGCCTGTTTCCAATTTATCTTGTGTACTGCTTGTTTAATACAGCTGTTTGCATGATGTCTCTAGACTGTGAGCAACTTGAGAACAGAGACTGTCTTTTACCTTTCTTTTTATCTCCAGCATTTATTACAGTGCCTGGAACAAAATAGGTATGTAATGTTTTTAATTGTTCTTCAAGTCATTTTTCAGTCATTTCTGACTCTTCTTAACCACACTGGGGGCAAAGATCCTGGAGTGTTTTGCCATTTCCCTCTCCAACTCATTTTACAGATGTGGAACTGAGGCAATCATGGTTAAGTGATTTGCCTAGGGGTCACAAAGCTAGAGGCCAGATTTGAACTCATTTTATGTCTACTGCCAGAAGTGGGAGATGGGAAGAGCTGGACCAGAGAGTATAAGAAGGGGATAATAATAAACATCCTGTTGGTACCTCAGCAAAGTATCTAGTGATTTAATCATAATATAAAGCAAAAGCCCTCACTGTTTTGGAAACAAAGGTAATATAAAGTTGCCGAGTTGAAGAACTTGGGATCAAGTAGTGACACTGATACTTATTAGCTCAGTGGCCATGGGCAAGCAATTTAACTGAGTGTAGGTCTGTAAAATGATATAGTTGGACCACACAGTTGTCTTTTAACTCAAAAATACCTGACTCAAATTCAATAAAAATTGAATTTAAACTTGCTGAAGTTAAAAAAAGAACTACTATGTTAATTAGGCATGATAAACTAGAGGCTTAAAAGTCCAAATTTAATTCAATTTAATAAGTATATATACTAACAGACCAATTGATAAAGGACAAAGCAAACTATTGCAATTACAGCATTTGACAACGCTCTCTATTTTTTTAATTTGCAATTTTATTGTTATAGTTTTTATATCACCTTTTCAAATATGTCCCTCCTTTCTTATCCAGTGAGCCACATCTTGTAAGAAAAAAAAATCACTTCAGCAAAACTAATCCACCTCTCAACTGAGTCTGACAGCATAAATAATGTTATATAACCTAAGTCCCCAACTTTGCTAAAGGTCCACTTTCTCATTCCTTCTTTAAGGATGAGTTTGTTGACCATAGTAAAATACTTTTTCTTTAATAAAATTAGAAATCTCAGTCAATAAAATTATGCTAAATTAGGAATGTATTACATTCAAAACAGGATATGCTCATTTCATTATTTTAAAATTATACTTTCATTCACTTTTAGAGAAAATCTAATCTGAATGTGGAGACAAAAGATCTGGGTATCAGATTCTGACTCTGCTACTTACTTCCTTTGTAACCTTGGGCAAGTCACTTGACCGCTCTAGACTTGTTTCATCATCTATAAAATGTGACTACACTAGTTGACTCATTTCTAATGAGTCAACTCTTTGCTTTCAATTCTATGTTTCTATGATTTGCCTTTATAACTTTGAAAATATTCTCTAGGAGTGCTTTATTGAGAATATAATTTCTCAACAAAAAATAAAAAATTATTTTTGACTTAAAATTTACAACTTAAATAGGCAGAAAAATGAACATTTCATATTTGGAATATCCAATATCCTTATATTGATCATTTATCAAACAAATGAAAAGTCTAGTTAGCAAACTTAACATTTAAAGTAGTCAATAAGCAGTTATGCAGTTAACCAGTTTGATATCACATAAATCAATAACTAAACTTTTCAGTTCACTAAAGACTTTATCCTTTAGTCAAAGTTTAATCACGTTAATTTTCACAAAAGACAACCCAAATGAGGCATCAGAGCTAAGGACAAAAATAGAATCCAAAGGTTAGCCAATATCATCAAGCATGAAATAAGCATGTTGTTCAGTTGTTTCAGTCACGTCTGATTCTTTGCGACCCCATTTGGGGTTTTCTTGGCAAAAATACTGGAGTAGTATGCCATTTCCTTTCTTAGCTAGTTTACAGATGAGCAGCCTGAGGCAAACAGGGAGAGCTAGTGTCTATCAGCTTGGATTGCATCACCCAGCTGCCCTTCCAGTTTGGCAAAACGCCCAATATGTTTTGAAGACATGCATTTAAATAAGTTTCGAGACAATTTTTTAAAATTTTTAAATAATTTTAAATGCTTTTTAAAGCCTTGAGTATTATCAAGTTTATATATTTATCCATACATCTGAATTTAAGATTATTTCAATCACAACTTCAATACAAAATAGTAAAGTCTAAAAATACTTTATGTTGACATTTGAAACCTCATCCTAGAGCTACAAATTTAATCCAGATTACAACAGAGGAACAGCACAGCATTATTGCTATGCTAACTGCCAAAAGATTCTACTACAACCCTAACACCTTCCTGGAGGAGATCTGACTTTTCTGCCAATCTATAGACCCTCCCGGCCCTTTCTAGGGGTGGAAAACTGCAAAATTCAGCGACCAGAAAAACACTTGCTGGGCAGCACCAGTAAATCATTAGGAGCACATGAAAGGAAAGTGCCCAAACTTCACTTGTCAGTGTCTGGACTTTTCCAACACTCAAGTAAATATTAGCACGCAGGTCTGGATAGGAAGGAGACAGAAGGTGGGCAAGCCAATTGCAGCTGCCTATCCGTAATCACAAAATCTGGGTTCAAATCTTGGCTCTGCCACTTATTGTGTGACCACAGATAAGTCAAAATGGGAGGATTAGAAAAGATTTATTCTAAGATCTTTATCTATGATTCTATGTTCCTTCTCTAAGACTAGACTAAATTAGAAAGGGAATTCAGGACT
Source organism: Vombatus ursinus (assembly GCF_900497805.2). Taxonomy (NCBI): domain Eukaryota; kingdom Metazoa; phylum Chordata; class Mammalia; order Diprotodontia; family Vombatidae; genus Vombatus; species Vombatus ursinus. The sequence continues at coordinate 3,340,241 of NW_020955033.1, read as the reverse complement.
ACATGTGAATGGGAGAGCTTATGATAGCCAAGAGTAAATAAGGATGTAGGAATAAGAAAGTTAAAAAAAAAAAGGTGGGGATATGATGAGACTTTGGGGAACCAAAGTATAAATCTACATGACCACAGGAAATCATGTATGGGGCAACTCACATTAACAAATAAGAAATCCAAGAATATGTGGGAAGGAAATAAGTTTTCAGGTGGTAAAAGACCATCTATAAAGATTTTTTTAAGTCTTCCATCTATGCACCTATTTTAAGCTTTTACTACAGAAAACACAGCTTAAGAATGTTTCTAAGTTATAGGATTATGCACAAGGTACTAACGGCCACCCCACAATCCTTGTTTCCTTTGAAATAGCATTTTCTAACTTTTTTTAATACACACACACACACACACCCCTTTAGCAAGGATACACAAAAAACTTAAAAAGGTGTATGTAGAACACCTATTATGAACTGAAGCCACATTCTGTCAAACATAGGTGTAAAACAGTTCGTTCATTTATTTTTGACCATTTTTTTTTTTTGGTGAGGCAATAAGGGTTAAGTGACTTGCCCAGGGTCACACAGCTAGTAAATATAAAGCATCTGAGGCTAGATTTGAACTCAGGTCCTTTTGATTCCAGGGCTGGAGCTCTATCCACTGTGCCACCTAGTGGCCCCTCTTTTACCTTCTATTGATCCACTGATCATGTCTTCTCAGTCTCTACTGGGTTATACTCCTTAAGTTAAAAAAAAAAATAAATTTGCTAGCAGAATCAAAGATGGAGGGCTGGAAGAAACTTTAGATGTACATGTGGTCAACTCCATTTAACAAATAAGGGAACTGAGATTCAGAGTGGCTAAATGACTTCAATCCCCCAGCAAGCATTTATTAAGTACCTAATAGTTACTGTTGAGGATATGTTGGGAATACAAAGACCATCCCTGAAACTATTCTATTAGGGGAAATCTGTGAAACAAAGAAGCAGTATGACATAACAGAAGATCACTCAAATTTATTGAGCAGAGGAGTGACGGCCAGGAATATGCTTCAGGTAAAAGGTATTGGTAGGGGGCAGCTAGGGAGTGCAGTGGATAAAGCACCAGCTCTGGAGTCAGGAGGACCCAAGTTCAAATCAGGCCTCAGACACATAACACTCACTAGTTGTGTGACTCTGGGCAAGTCACTTAACCCCACTGCCTAGTTAAAAAAAAAAAAATATGGGTAGCAATGTGAAAGATGGATTACGATGGAGACAACAGCTAATTAGAAGGCCACCGCAATAATCCCAGGAAGAGGTAATGAAGGTCTCTATTTGGGTTAGTTCTCTGGGACAGAAGTAAGAGATGAGGAAGTGGAAAATGACAAAATCTGGCAACTGTTTTTGCAATAGCTAGCATTTATAATAGTGCCTTAAAAATTTGCAAATATACAAAATTTAAATAAGGACAGTCCCTGCTTTCACTGGAGGGAGCTTTATCATCTAGTTAGAACATTCAAACTCATGAAATAGTTCAGAAGAAAACTAAAAAATACTCAAAAGGGAAAGGATACATGTTAACCTTTACACCAGCAATTAATTTACATTTCTGAACTAGGCAGCTTGGTGGTACTGTGGATAGAGTAAAGGCCTAGAGTCAAGAAGCATTCATTCAAATCTGGCCTCAGACCCTTAGTAGCTAGGCAAGTCACTTTGCCTCACTCAATCACTCAGTCAATAAACATTTATTAAGCACTTACTTTCCTCATCTAAAATGGGAATAACAGTACCTATCTCCCACATTTGTTGTGAAGATCAAATGAAATAATAATCGTTAAAGCATTTTGCAGTGTCTAGCACATAGTAAACACTACATATTTATTATTATTATTAAATTTACCATGTCAAAAAACAAATAATAATTCAGACATGTCTCTCCTGACTTCATCTCCAACAACTCTTGCAATTACATCACTTTGCCTCAAAATAATGTTTACTCAATTCAACAGCAACCGAATATATATGGTCACCAAGATTCTAGGCTTTCTGCACAATATGGCCAACTGGATTACAACTGATTGTTTATCAGAGTCATCTGATATCACCAAAGATTACTGTCTAATTTTATTCAAAATAATACACTTGAATTACACAATAAAAATATTCTAGTCATCATTAAAAAGCTTCTAGTCCTTAAGAACTCTTATCATCAGTGACTCTGACTCAGATGTACACACATAGAGGGAAACAGGCAAGTATGTGTCTTTTCCTTGCAGCAAAATTGTAGAATTATGATGTGACAATCAGCCTGAAAAATTCCAAGCTCCTTTGTATCCTGAGCATAAATCTTCTGCAGTCACACATGGGCACAAGTATACTGTGCTTTGTGAAAGGACATCCTCACTTGCCTGTCTTCATTTATGAACTGGTAGTCTAAAACTGGGATATGACATGTTTTTCCCTAATGTTTTAGGATTTTATAGGAGAGTTTTTAAGTTGGAAGGAACACTAGAGACAAGTCATAGAGCCAGACGGAATTAGGAGGGACCATCTAGTCCAACATCCTCACTTTAAAGATGAGGAAACTGAAGCTTAGGGAACAATTTACACGTCAAGGTTCACACAAGTAGTGGCATAGGCAGAATATGAGCCAAGATGCTCTGACTCCAAAGCCACTGTTCTTTGCTTTGTAGCCAGCTCCTTAATTTTACAGATGAAGAAATTTAGGCCCAGGAAAGTTAAATGACTCCTCAACGTTCACACAGGTAAAAAGAGGCAAAGCCAAAGTAAGTTCAGATTTGCCTCCAAATAAGATTCTGGGGTCCTGAGAGAATGAGGTACACAAAAGGAGGGACACTTCCTATGCTCTCTATTAGCAGCTCTTTTTCCCACCTTTGTGCTTTCTTTAGAATCTCCAAGTTATTTCTAAATAGCCAACAAGGGCATCTATTGTAAGTCTATTGTCTATGATGGGGAATTACCCACTGATACCATTCACACATTTATTGAAGGGATAAGGAAGTTCAAGTTAAAACCCATACACAAACAACTACAATATAAGATAGAATAAAAATAACTATCAAATAGGCATATGATACTACAAGAACTCTTAGGCCTAAAGAGTTAACTTGTAGTTGGAGGTAGTAGGGAAAGCATCATGGAAAATGTAGCGTTCAAGCTGAGCCTTAAAGATTTCCAACAGAGAGAAATGGGGTAAAAGGGCATTCTAGACAGAAGGAAAGGTATAAGAAGGGCAGCTGGCAGTTTGAAATCACATTACTGCAATATTCCAGGGGAAAGAATCTGTGCTTAAACTAAAGTGGTAGAAAAGTAAGGGGATAAGGGGAGGAGTGGTAAGAAGCAATTCAGCAAGCTCACCTCCTTAAAACTCCTCTCAATAGATCTAGAAAATGCTCCAGCCTGAGGAAATCCAGGAAAAAGGCACAGGAAATTATTTGTCCAGCCCAGCTTGGCATTGGAGGACAGGGAGGTCTGCAGACACTTAAACCAGGAGTGCTCCAGGCCAGCACCCCAGGGAGCCCAGGGTGGGGCTGTGCACCGGGGACACAAAAGGAGGTCCCAGATCCCGACCAGGGCATCCACAGACCCAAACCAGTGGACTTTATGCAGAATAGGTGCAAGGTGGCAATTCTGTCGCCCAGCACTGAGTTTCATGTCACAGATCTGTGAAGACTGACAAAATAGATCTGCACACAGGCGTGGGAGTCCCAGGTAGGGAGGCCCTAGGTGGTGGTAGAGAAAGCATGAAATTCAAAAACCAGCAGTAGCAATAGTGGTGTGGTTCAGACTTCAGGTGCAGAACACTGCAAAACAGGATCTCATTTCCAGCATCTAGCCCAGCATTCAAAAGAATAACCAGAACAACCCCGACAGAATGGGTGCCCCTAGAATTCTGCCACTCTGAATCAGCTGGCTGGTAGGGGTCTAGCAGCATTTCAATGAAAATCCAAACTTGTTACACAGACCCAAGCCCACCTCAAGAACCTGCAGAGCAGCAATCAGGGGTAGCACCAATCAGACTTGCCCTGGAACACTAAACTTTTAGTTCCCTGACTGTTCCCTGAGATCCTGGAATAACACAACCCTCAATACTCCAAAGAAGTAGCTCCAGAAATGAGGAGAGAACATCTCTAACATCAAATCTGAAGTCAGGAGGCAGACTGGAAGAATAAGCAAACAAAAGAATTCCATCATAAAGAGCTATTATTGGAGGCAGGGAAGTTCAAGACACAAACTCAGATGAGAATGACTCCAAAATATCTACAAAGTATCAGAGAAAAACATAGCTTGGGCACAAACTCAACTGGAATGCCTAGAAGAGATGAAACAAGATTTTTAAAAAAATTTTTTAACTGTTTCTTATAAAGGAGCACTTGAGAAAAAATTTGGAAAAGAATGAATGCAATGTTAGAAACAACTGCAAAGGGAATTTAATGGCATGACACAAGAGGTATAAAACCTTGCCCAAGCAAAAACTCCCTAAAAATTAGAATGGACCAAAGAGAAACTAATGATTCCATGAAATAACAAGAATACCAAAAAAGTCGGGGGTGGGGGGGAAGGCCAGAAGAAAAATAGAAGTTATATTGCAGCAAAAACAACTGACCTGAAAACAGAAGAAAAAACTTCATAATCACTGGACTATGTCAATACGTGATCAAAACCAGAGCCTACACATTATATTACAAAAAAATATTAAATAAAACTTCTAGTTCTCTTAGAACTAGAGAGCAAAGCAGAAACAGAAAAAAAAATCCACTAGTCATTACTTGAAGAAAACCGCAAAATGAAAACTCACAGGAATATCACAATCAAAATCCAGAGTTTCCAGGACAAATACATACATACACACACACACACACACACACACACACACACACACACACAATGTGGAAATGATACATATGTCCCTTCTGATCCCTACCATCTTCAAGGTTCACAGAGAAAATCCAATGACAAGGCCTGAGAGTGGTTCAAACAGAACCACTTACCAAGACATAATGTCTTGATAATCTTAAGAAAAGAATGAAAAGGGAAAAGAGGAATAGGAAGGAATGGGGTACACAAGTAAATATCTATACAAACAAGGGTGGGCTGAAACTTGAACCTCATTCTCATCTGAACTGGTCAAAAAAGGAAGAATATATACAGAAACAGTTGAGCTATAGTACATTTTACTCAACATAGAAATAGAGAAAGAGAAATGGAGGGGGGAGAAAAGGTTAAGGAAGGGATTAGTTCTTTGCATAACAAACTTTGTACTAATTACATACAAAAATACAGCTCTTTTTTGAGGTGGCAAGGAATAGTAATTTTGGGGGGTGAACTGATAAATAAGTTATGATATATAAATAAATATGAAGGAATAATATTGTGCTACAAACTCTTACCAGCAAAACCAACCTCAATTATAGAAGACTAATGATGAATCATGCTACACAATTCCTGATAGAGGTCAAGGATTCAAAATGAAAAATGTGACAAATTTTTTTTTTGAGGTGGGATGATTGTAGTCAATGTAGAAAGATGTTTTGATTGACTATAAATGTTTGTAATCTGTTTTATGTGGGCTTTTTTTGGGGGGTGGGAGAAGGCAGATCTTGGCTGACTAAAATAAATATTTTATGAAATATTATTAAAAGTGATGAGGCTATTTAAGAGATATTTTAGTAGAATCAGCAAGACTTAGAAAATGATTATATGGGTAAGGGAAAAGACATGGAGGAGTCAAAAGGTAAGTAACTGGGAGAGTCTGGTGATATAACAGTCATAGGTTTAGAAAATGTCCTGTATGAAGAAATAGAAATGGACCCAAACCAACAAGCATTTCTTAAGCGCTTGTTGTTGAGTTCTTTCAGTCACATCCAACTCTTCTTGACCCCATTTGGAGTTTTTTTGGCAAAGATACTGGAGTGATTTGTCATTTCTTTCTCCAGCTTATTTTACAGATGAGGAAACTGAGGCACAGTGTTAAGTGACTTGCCCTGGGTCACACAACTCATAAGTGTCTGAAGCCAGACTTGAACTCAAGAAGAAGAGTCTTTCTGATTCCAATCCCAGTGCTCTATGTACCAGGCCACAGAGCTGCCCCCTTCTTAGGTGCCTACTATGTGCTAAACACTGTCCAAAGTGCCAGGGACACAAATATAAAAATGAAACAATTCCTGTCCCCAGGAAGCTTATATACTACTGGTGGACACAACCACCATGGACACAAATGATCATATACAAAACATATGTGATTTTAGAAGAGATGGAATATGAGCTATGGTATGACACTTGAACTGAATCCAGAGGAAAGAAACCTACCTTTCTTAGAAGCAGAGGTTGAGGCATGGGGGAGAGTCAATGCAAAAGCATGGAGCTAGAAAACTGAATGTTATTTGTGAGGACCTGCACAAAATCCAGTTAGGGTAGGAACATAAAGTTTGGGAAAAGGACTGAAATGAAATAAAATAAGGCTGAAAAGATATGTTGGGACCAGGTACTGGTGAGTTTTAAATACAAAATGAGAGTTTTGTATTTTTCCCTAAAGGACCCACTGGAATTTAGGCAGTAGCCCAGTGAGATGGTCAGACTTGCAGTTTAAGAAAATCATCTGGAGGGCAGGTCTGGGAAGGAAATAAGATGAACCTACTTATGAAATATGCTGACACCTCAAACACAAATGTTTTTATAAGCAGTTGGAATCATTAGGTCTGTAGCTCTGGAAAGATAGCAGAACTATAGATACAGATTTATACCAACTACATAGTATTTGATAGTTGCAGCCATGGGAATGAATAAAATAATAGGATAACATACACAGAGAATAGGTCTAGACTATAAAGAATATCTCAAGTTTAGCAGGCAGGAAGGGGAGCTACTAAAGGAAACATTAAACGTTATTGAAAAGATAAGAGGAAAATTAAGTGAGTACTCTATTACAGAAGCTAAGGGAAAAGAAAATTTCAACCATCATAAAGCTGCTGCGGCTCTGAGCACCTTTAAGAATGTACCTAAAGTTCTTATAGTCAAAATGATAAAATAAGTCTGCTCTATGTGCATGTGGACTAATCACAATAACAGGCAAATTACATTACTATTAGAAACAATGGATTCTAATCGTTTAAAAGACCAGCAGCTTCTCTCATGCTGTCTGGCAGTCTTACGATTAGCCCTATGTCCCCTGCTCTCTGATCTTCACAGCAAAGCTCAGAGATACTACTGAGGGTGTCCCAGTGGGCTTCATCTTAAGTCACTGTCCATCCCCTCTGGCTTCCCTCTTCCACCTTTGTTCTCTCTTATTCTATACCTCATTCTCTCAGAACAAGAACTCCTCATGTCTTGTCTTCCAAGGTGACAAAAAGCTAGTATGTGAACTTATTTAACTAATAGAAGGAAGTTCTCCCTCAGCGCTCTACTTCCAGTTCCTAGTCTTCAGAGAGATAATTTTCTATTGTATTAACTTTCATAAATTATATAATTAAAATACACAGAACATGAAGCTATATTAAATCCCTGACTTTAACTGAAAATTATGCATGTAAAATTTATATGCATACCTGTGCTATGTATAAAAATACATATGTAATTATCTTAAACTCAAGGTGTACAAAACAGAACTGAGATTCTTCCCCCCCTTACACCCCCAGGCCTTCTTAAATTTTCCTATTTCTATCAAATGCAGGAATGACATCAGCCAGATTTGCAACATTGTTGTTATCCTCAACTCTTTCGCTCCCTCATTTCACATATCCCTGTATCAGGACCTTTTACCTGAACATTTAAGGTGCTTCCTCCAATCAAGCTGCTTGCCCAATTAGAAGTGTCTCCCCTTCCCAATCCCCCCTCCACACTGCTGTCAGTGATATAAAAACACAGGCCTCACCCGTTCCTAAATAAACTTCAGGGGGCCCCTATTAAATTTGAATCAAATACAAACTTCTCTTTTTGTCCTTTAAAGCCCTTCACAACATAGTTGCAACTTACCTTTCTAGCTTATTACACATTACTTCCCTTCACACACTTTACAATCTAGTCAAACTGGCCTTCCGGATGTTCCTTTCACATAAAATGTCAAGTCTTATCTGCATCTTTGCAAAGGCTATCTATCCCACATACATGGAATGCACTCCCTCAACTCAAAGAATCACCGGTTTCCTTCAAAGTGGCACCTCCTAACCACCTAAATTTTGACTTTCCTGATGCCCTCTAGCTGCTAATAACAAATACCACCTTCAAAATTACCTTGTATTTTGTCCATATAATATACAAGTTGTCAACTCCATAAAATGTAAGCTCCTTAAGAGCAGGGAATTTTTTTTTTGACTTTGCATTCCTACCAAGAACAGTATCTAGCAGGTTCTTGATACATATTTAATAGCTGATTGCTTATTTATCAATTGTATTTGCATACTAGAAAAGCAAACTTGGCCACCTGCCCTAGAATTACAAACACCAAGATTCAAATCCCACTTTAAACACACACTTTGTTACTAAGGGCAAGTCATAGAACTTCTCAGTACCCCCAGGGCAACTCTACAAGACTATAAATTATAGATAAGTTGCTGATCTTCATCAATGGAGGGAGTTTGCATACTGAAGTTCTCCAGCTGGATGAAATCACCAAAGGTCTGGAACAACAAAAAAGCACATGTAAAATTTTCAATTCATGCCAAAGATTTCACAGCTATGGTTAACTTATGAGATAAGAACACATCAGACAAAAAGGTTTATATATAGCCTCTGTGAAGTTTGGATTCAGTCAAAGGGCAGAACTTGAGGACCTAAGAGGGCCACATGTGGCCTCGGAGGCAGCAGATTCTCCTCCCCTGTAATAATGCTATTTAAAAAGTTATTTTTACAATGTCAGAGAATTTGTTGGTTCTCTCTTAAAAAGCTGCTAATCCCTTGGAAACAAAGACTCAGCTCTGCCACTTTGGTTAAATCACTTAACCTCTTTAGCTTTTAGTTTCTTAATCTCTAAACGAAAAAAAATTGAATTGGATTGATCCTGAAATTCCTTCTATAACAATTCAATTAAAATTAAAAGTATACAAAACAAACCATAACCAAGACACAGCACTTACTATATGATTCTATGTCTAAAACAAATAATTTCTTCTGAAATCAGCTCTTTCCAATTATCTCATTTCTCTAATTCTCCATTCTTTCATTCTCCTGGGCAGAAACCATGACAATCTTTGCATCTTCCTTGTTCTATCCAATTCCCATGCCTTTTCCTTCAACGAGTTTCTAATTTGTTCTTTCTTCTTCACCTCCATCCAAATCTTGATAACTTCCATAAAACGATTTTAAGTTTCCTACCTAGTCAGTCTTCTTTCTCTTCTTTATTTTCAAATCAGGTTGATATGCAAAGGACTAAAGCTCCAGAGTACAAGAATGATTAAGTCTAATGGAATTATTCATTTCTTTATTTTCATTTATTTTGACTTATTTACAGATTTTGAAGTATTTCAAAAGAATATCAAGTCTATCACAATTCTGTACATCACAATGTCCATTAATTAAAGTCCCACCTCTGTCCTAGAGGCTTACAATTCCTTTTAACATTAAGTTTTTTTTTAAAAAATGAGACTGTGTTGCCTGTATTGTCCTAAGCTTGAGTAAAGATCAGTCATATTAACATGCCCTCAAAGCATAAAATTGTACTCAGTACATAGTATAAAATGTTAAACAACAAAAAATTAGGCAAATGAAGTATCAATCAATGCAATTTCCAAAAGCATTTCTTCTAAGAAATGTTCAATGCAATCTTAATCAGCTAGTTTTCTGACGTTTATTAGACAGAAGTCAACTACCATTTATCCAAATCCAAATAACTCTGTGGTTTACTCATAAACATTTTCAATCCTTTGCTTATTTTTCTTTGCAATACAATATACTTCTAAGGTTACCGTTCTTTCTCATCTTTCCTTAACTAACAAATCTGAGCTTATGGAAGGCAAATTTATTTTAACACTAGAAATGAAACATAAGTTAAAGCTACATAATGTAGTGCATGTATATGCGTATAGATAGATGATCACAGAACGAGTTCTAGACCCGGTTCTGCCAAATACTTCAAGAATTTCTGCTCTATTTCCTTAATATCGAAAGTTTCTCGTTTTAGTTTCACATTCGGTAGAATTTCACATTCGGTAGTTTTCACATTTACAACGCAATTTTAAAATTTTTACATTTTCAAAAAGGCTATATCTAATACAAACGGGTATTACTTCCTCACAAGTACATCTGATAATTGCTGTTGTACATATTTTTTACCTACCGCTAATGCTGGGGAGTGGGTCCGAAAGTACCTTCAGTTGGTGTAACTTTCACTCTACTCCTGTATTGAGCAAGCACTTCTTTTACTCCCTTGCTTGACCTTTAAATCTTTTCCTTGAGCCGCAACCGCGCCCCCCACCCCCAGACCCGTTCAATAATCGGTTTTCCACTTTTAAGAAATCTTGCATTACTCCCTAATAGCCTTTGTATAGCAATGGGGGGATGAGGGAGGAGGGGTCACAGTCTAGTTAGTGCGCTTCTGCCCCCAGGTTCCTCTGGCCAGGTTTGCACACCCCGCCCCACCTCCCACGGGATGCCTTAGGTGCACAAAATGCAGGGCTCGCAGCACCTCCAGCTGCTTGTTTACTTGCAGCAGCAGCAGCAGCTGTGCTAGCAGCACCAGGAGCATCCGCAGGTCGAGAGCTCCCAGTCAGTGGCGCACCAAAAATGCAGCCGAGATGGGGGTGGGAGGGGCAGGGGAAGAAGAGGAGCCAGCCCCGCCCCCTCCGCATCCTTACACCGCCCCCCCGCCCCGCACATCCCCCCAGTTTCCCTCCCCACCCGTCACCCCGGTCACGCTCGGCAGGGGCTCGGCCCGGGCGCCCTCGTCCTCACACCGCCGCGGGCAACCTCGCCATTCCTGCTCATTTCGGCCAGGGGCTGAGGGGAAGGAAGGTGTTTCGGAGCCTTACCTGGACCTGGCGTCGCCAGCTCGCTCCAAACGGGTTGTGCAGCAGCTCCAAAACATCGGCCAAGCCCACCACGTCTGCGGCCAGGGCCCCTCGTGACGTCGGCACCACCACAACAACGACGACCGCCGCCGCCGCCTCAGGCGGCCTCCGGGGAGGGGGGGGGAGGGCTGCCCAGGACCCGGCTGGCTCGCCTCCTCACCGCCGACCCAGGGCGCGGAGCATGCGCACGAGATGCGGGAGCCCCGGGGCACCGGTCCAGCTGTGACGCCGGAGATCAACAAGTCGCCGAAACGCCCCCCTTTCCTCCCCACCCCCCACACCCCCAGCTCCGCCTCCCGCGAGTAGCCTCAACCTGCCAGTCCCAAATAACGCGAGGTCTGTGTTGGGGCAGGGAGGGGGGGTGTGTGGCGGGGGGCTGTCTTTAGCAGATCCCGCGAGAGCGGGACCCCGCCCCCATCCCCCTACTCTAACCCTTGCCAGGGAGAGCACAGCTGAGGCGAAGGGGGGTGAGGGGGAAGAAAGGTGGCCGGTGGGGTTGCGGCGCGCGCCGCTGCATCCCAGGCACCCCGCAGCGACAGGACCGAAGGCTGGGGAGGCTCGGGCCGGGCTGGAGCGCGGGGACAGAAATCGGCGCCGATTCCCGGCGGAGCCGCGCGCCCCCCCTAAAGTTTGTGCTTTGCCTTCCCTGCCTCCGAGGTCCTGAGGAGTAGAACCGGTGTCAGATTGAGCGCGTGCCGTCTGCCAGGCACGCGGGGCGGCCCCGAGCTGCCCCAGCTCTCCCATCCCCGGGGCGACGCTGCCCAGCAGGGCGCCGAGAGTCCGCTGACCCGGAGGGAGCGGACCGGCGTTCGCCAAACTGCGATTCTGCCACCGCTTTTTGGGAAGTTTCACGTCAGTTTTGGAAAGTCCTCACTCAGCTTCCCCTGAAGTGATGGAAACGCTTCCAGCTGCAGTGGAAGTTCTTAGATAGGACTTGTAATTAACTAATTAATAAGATAGATGATAGAAGTGGTTGACCTGGGTCATCTCTTACAGTTTGTAAATTTAACTATTTATAAACAGTTATCCGTGTTTTTATATAGATTTACATATCTGTAAGCATTAAGTTAATAGTCTGACCCCAAGCTTAAGAGTCCTGTTAAAGATTCTTAATGATCTATTCTCAGTCATTATCCTTCTTGATATTTGCAGCTTTTGACATTGCTGAACATCCTCTGCTCCTGGATAGTGTAGGTTTTCCAGGCACTCCTGTTTCCTGGGTCCTCAGGCTCTTTCTGGATCTTAACCAGGTGTCCCTCTAGGCTCTATCTAGTCCTCTATCTCTATCAAGTCCTCTCCTAACTCGGTATTATCTCCTTTCAAGATCTTATCAGCTCTACTCGGTATAAATCATCTAATCTAATCATCCCTGAACTTTCCCTGAGTTCCACTTCTACATTACCAACTGCTTTTTAGACATCTCAAACTCAACATGTTCGAAACTGAAGTCATTCACACACACACACACACACACACACACACTCACTCACTCTCACTCTCTCTCTCTCTCTCTCTCTACCTCTACACTGTTCTCACCATTCCTGTTATTAAATAAGGCACCTAATCACCTCAATTCCTCTTGGACTACTCATTGATGTTGTTGTCTCTCCTGGGTTTTTTTTTTGAAGACCAGTGACATCACAGAATGGCAGTTCAACTCCATTGTAAATTGGATTACAGTGAGGCAAAGTTTCAGAAGTCATCAGCCTCACTCTCTTCCAGAGTCAGTGGGAAGACAAAAGTAAACTGGCAATGGCCCAGGATGCGGTGGATGACCTTGGCATCTTTAATATCTGACAAAGCCCAAAGAAGTCTTCACGTGGTTGAGGTAGGCACCCCCTCCCCAACTCACCCACAGGTTTGAGGCCTGTCGGTTTCCCTCAACCTGGGTTAGCCTGTCTGCCTAGACGGTTTTTACTGGGGTGAGTTAGGTGACAGGTGGACACCAAAGGTAGATGGTCAGCCCTGAAAAGGGCTCAGCAAGCCCTCATACCAGAGATTCTAGTCCTCTCCAAATACCCCATAACACTCCTCATTAGCATTCACCCCATATATTGAATATGTTGTCAAATCTTGTTTTTTCTACCTTCATATTTCTCCTTTCCATCCCTCTCCCTCTTTGTACAGGCTCTCATCACTTCCCCCCTAGACTATTGCAATAATTTTTTAATTGGAATCCCTGTTGCAAGTCTCTCCCTACTCTAATCCATCCTCCACCCAGCTGCCTTTATCTTCCTAAAGCAGGTCTGACCACATCAGCTACCTACTCGGAGTTCCAGTGGCTCTCTGTTAACTCTAGGCATTTAAAGCTCTTCACAGCTCAATCCCTACCTCCTTTTCCGGTCTTATTACACTTTACTCCCCTCTACGTACCCTACAATCCAGCTACTCTGGATCTCCCCATCCCTTTTTACTGACTTTCCCCCTCTTAACTCCACCTTCTAACTTCTCTGGCTTTCTTCCAGGCAGCTCAAATACCAGCTTCTGAAGCAGAAGGCCTTTTCCCAGCTCCTCTACCTCCATTCCCTTCCCTCTGAGATTCCCTTCTATTTATACTATAAATAGTACAAGTTGTTCCAAAACTGTTAGTGTAGTTTTAAACTATTAAAGCCTAAAACTGCAGTAAGACAAATGGAACACCCTGTATATATCTTATATACATAGTTATTTGCATGTTTTCTCCATATAGGCTTGTGCTGGAGCCAGCTCGAACTGAATCCAGTAGATAAATTTAAGCATGAGCATTTTGCCCCTTCTATTGGCAAAGGCTACAAATTAAGTCTTAATCTGTTGTTTTGTTAATTGGTCAGATTTAAGAAAGGGATGGAGAAAATGTTAATAATGGAAATTAAAGAGGCTGTTAAGGTCCATTTTTGGAGGGGGTGGGGTAGAGGGGAGGACCAGTTACCAAGTGTTTACCATCTTACTGATAGTGAGCTCCTTTCAAGCTAGGACCAGGTTTTTGCCTTTCTTTGTATCCCAGCATATGGCACAGGTCCTGGCACATGATAAGTACACAATTAATGCTCTGTCTACTTCCTTGAGGTCTTGGTTTCAATCCTAGACTGGACAGATATTAGCTATGTGTCTCTGAGCAAATCTCACTTTCCTTCCACCTATGTACAATGTGGATAATGACGTCTGGGCCTTTTTTCCTAGAGGTTTGTTGAGAGGAAAGTACCGTGTAAAGCTTAAACAGCCATGGCAATGAATTATTGCTATTGTCATAGAAGGCCTAAACCCATTACATTTAAAGTCTTTGCTTTTTTTTTTTTTTTTTTGGTGAGGCAATCTGGGTTAAGTGACTTGCCCAGGGTCACGCAGCTAATCAGTGTCATAAGTCTGAGGCCGAATTTGAACTCAGGTCCTCTTGACTCCAAGGCCAGAGCGCTATGCACTGCGCCACCTTGCTGCCCCTCATTTAAAGTCTTTGTAAGCAGGTATTAATATTGTTGATTTTGGGGGACTGGTCCTGTGATTGATTTCATTGGCATAGGTACCTCCTTGTGAATGAATAATTTCCTCTGCCAATGCAAATTTATACCTTCTCTGCAACTTAATTAATGGTTTAAGCTTTAGCTCCTTGTACCAATTAAGTCTCAGGATGGTTTCAATAACTTTTAAGGAAAAATTAGGCTAGTGTGAATCTAGGAGAGTCTTAGGAAAAGCCAGAATAGCCTTTAGGGAAGGGACTCTAGTACATCCTACATCGACCAATCAATAGAAATTTATTAAGTTCCAGACTTAGAATAATACAAAGACAAAAAAAATAGTCCCTACCCTTAAAGACTTTACTTTTTTTTTTTAAAGTAAACAGCATTTACATATATAAGTATATACAAAAATAAATACAAAGTAATTTGGCTTTGGTAATTGAGAGTCAACAGGATGGTACAGAAAATAAAAGTGGGACCTTAAGTTAGGAAGATCTAAGTTCAAATCCTGCTTCAGACACTTTAGCTGTGTGACTCTGGGCAAGTCACTTAACTGCTGTTAAAGAAACTACCTTAGTTTCTTCATTTGTAAAATAGGAATAATAATGGTGCCTACCTTCCAGGGTTGTTGCAAGGATAAAATGAAATAATATCTGTAAAATAGTTAAACCTTAAAGCACTACCTAGAGACATTCATACATAATAGCTATTATTACTATTGTTGTTGAGTAGGAATGAGGAGGAGGCATTAGCATCTGGGGTATCTGAAAATATGTATTTTCATATGTATGTAGACATATGTAGACAATGGAGCTTGACATGAGTTTGGAAGGAAACCTGGAAATATAAGAGGTGGTGGTAAAGAGAGCTGGACCATAAAATATAGAAAGGAGAGCAATGTGTGATAAGGCTGGAAAAGTAATTCGGAAACAAGTTGTAAGTGGCCTTAAATGCCATAGGAGTTTATATTTGACTCTCAAGATAATGGGGAACCAGTGGTATTTATTGAGTAAGGGAGTGATGTAGTCAGAACTGTGTTTTAATGACTGTGTTACTTTGTCAGCAAAGTAGAGAATGCATTGGTAAGTGAAGAGGCTTAAGGCAAGGGAGACCAATTAAGATGCTATTAGTTATAAGATTAGATGCTATTAGTTATGAGAGGTGGCTGTGTGAGTGGAAAGAAGGGGGATGCATAAGAGAGATGTAGAAATAAAATCAACTAGACTTGGAAATTGATTAGATAAGGGTGATGAGGGAGAGAGAAGACTCCAGGATGACACCAAAGTTTGGAACCTTGGTGACTAGAAATATGGTAGTGTCCTTGTGAGAAATAGGGAAGTTTGGAAGAGAGGTAGGGTTAAAGGAAATGAAAACAAGTTCTTTTGTGGACTCTTTGAGTTTAAGATGTCCAATAAAATAGTCAGTTGATGGTATCGTACGGAGCTCAGAAGTAGGGCTGGATATATAGATCTGGGATTCATGCACATAGAAATGATAATTAATCCCACAGAACTGAGACTTAACAGGCTTTTTTTTAATCATTACATCAATCCTGTATGGTTGGTAGTACTGGTACATTGTATTGGTGAAAATTCTTTCACACCGTTTTACAAATGAAGGTGTTATGATCAGAGAACTTAAGCAACTTGACCTGATGGCACACAACTAGTAAGTGTTCAAACTTGGGATTCAAATGAAGATCTGCTTCCATACCTAGTACTTTTTCCACTAAATCTTCTCCCTGGCTCCTAATATAGGCGACCTGCCTTTTCCTCTTTCTTCCCTCAAAGGTCTACAGCATGCTTCAGGAAATCTTGCCACTTCCAGGAGAGACCTTCTCCCTTTTCCTCCCCTCTCCCCATCCTTTCAGCTTGTCTCAGAACCCATTCAGTTGGCCATGGAATGTTTGGATGACATGGGAGTCATGAACTCTGTTCCCTTCCCATGAGATGCAGTACCACCAGACCTTACATTTGTCTTGCCTCTGCCTCTTAAGGTCTTCTAGGCCTTACCTTCTGCACTAATGCAATGCCCCACAGTCCCCCAGCACTGTCATCTGACCTACATATGTAACCCTGAGGATCTCTGGACTTGACAATCTACCCCACATACACATAGACTTAGGGCTTCTGGACCTTTCCATCTGCCTTGCAGCTGAACCTTCTTTTATGTGTGATCTACCCTAATTAGAACATGACCTCCTTCAAAGCAAGACTGTCTCACCTTTTCCCCAGAGTATCCCCAGAGTTTTGCACAGTGCTTGGCACACAGCTCTTAATAAATGCTTTTTCATTCATTCAGTATAATTTGTAATATATATCACTTGTTCACCACCAAATTGATTTGGGGGAGCAGTTTATAAACTATAGCACATTTATTTTGAAATCATGAATTAGATACATGGAAGCAAAATCAAGACTGCTATCAAGTTGATTTATCATTTCTAGACTCAAAATCAGCAAATCCTTGTGCTAAATAGAGGATGGGTATCCATCCACAGAAAGTCTGCCTCTAGAGTCCATTTGAATTTCAACTTGATCAATTCCCCATTGATCCCCAGTGGAACTGAGGCTTGGGCTCCTGGTTCACTGGCTACAGCACTGGCCTTCTGCCTTGTCTGAGCCTCACCAGTTAGTATCCTATTACAGTACAGTCCCATGGAGTCAGTTGCTTGTTTCCCAAAACCTATGTAATAAACTCATGAAAATCTCTTATCAGATAAAAAATTAATAGAATTTGCTAACCAAAATTTAGAAAAGCTGAAATGAGACAAACAATAATCTCAATTTACCTCCTTTTCTATCTCTTTATTTTCCTTGTGTGAATTGTTTACTTCTTGACTATGTAATAATATGGTTTTCAGAATTCTAGATTCTTACTTTTGTCTAAGCAGCAGATTTGGTGCCTGGCAAAATGAATCATTCAAATTCTCATAGTAACCTAACACTTCAAACCAAAATGACCACTGGACAAATAAATAGCAAGCTACATCTGTTGCCTCAGCAGTTGTTACTCTCATTTGGTTGGGATTACTGATACCTCTACCCTGAAAAATCATGTAATCACTACTTTTAGTAGAAACCAGAATGTGTATATATTTAATTTTCTTCAGTAATGTGGCTCTTTACCATCACTGGTACACCTACTTGCCCTAGAATGAAGCCCAGTGGATTACATGAAGCACATTCAATAGGAACTTAATATTTTCTGAAATTTCTTCAAGTTGTTGTTAAGGAGCTCTTTGGGCTTACTTAGAGAGTAGAAAATCAACCAAGCAAAAGAAAATAACCACATGTGTATATTTGGTTTCTAAAGAGACTCCAGAGATATATCCTTAGTAATTGTGCAGTTCTTGCTAGTTCCTTACACTTTGGCAAGCTGTTGGCAACAAATCTTCTAGTCCCCAGTTCTACTTCCTGCAATAACCTAACTCTTCAAAGTAGCCTGTTAGCAAATTATTGTAAAGAAGTAAAGAGCCTACATATAACTGTTTGGGTGTTTGTAGCACAGGTTACCATCTGGGCCTACACTTTATTCATGTTACTTATATAGGGTGATCTCCACTGAAAATAACCTTTGCTCAAAACTGGAACATTTTATTCCAATATATGTGTGAAATTATCAGTAATCTGATAGTCCCTTGCCACTCGCTTAGCAATTGAGATTTCACGGATTTTATTCAACTTTGAAAATTGAGGTATTTTAAAAATGAGGTTTCCAGGTCAACATTAGTTTGGTCTAGTAATTCACCAAAAGCTGTATTTGGCTCATGACTTAACTGTGGCCTATAGCCAGAACAGCACATGTTAGGGTTGGGAAAGAAAATAAAGAACCTTAGGGGTCTTACTATTTTATCTAACTCTCCTAGAATTTCCAATTGCCCGAGGAAAATCCAGAACTAAAGGTAGAAATCCTATTAAATGTATAAATTGAAGTAGTGTCTTTAAAAGAAAAATGTCCTACGGTATTTTGAACATATTTGCATGACCACAGGCCACACCAAAAAAATACCTCCTCATTCTTTTCCATTTCTTGGAAATTTTACCCCTACCACAACTTTATTTTCCTGTGAAGAAAAAATTTAATAAAAAATTTCCCTATTGCTTTTAAGAAACAACCATGCAGTTGTTGTAGGACAGCCTTGTCAGTCTCTGGTATGAGACCAGTCTAAACATTATCAAAAATCGTCCATTTACCACAGTGGTGCTGTAACAGTATTTGGTGAAATTTAAGGACAGTTTTAGGTTTGACAGAAATGTTGTCATTGACAACTTTTGTATGGAACTACACTACTGCCAATGAGATCTGTAACTAGGAATAAGGGTATAACCCAACCCTTTCCTCAGTAGTTGGAGGACAGGTGCGTTTTTTAAGAGGGGTATCACAATGAAAGACCTCAAGGGATGAGCCTGAACTAGGGGTATCAAAGTATAATTTAAAGATTAACATCACCATGGCAAGAAGTAAGCCCATTGCCCTGTGCTAATTACAAATCTATTGCCTCATATCTATGAAAAAGGTATTATCACCTATTGCTATCATCCATCAGTCCCTCCTGTCTATGGTGTCATACAATAATTCAAACATTTATTATTCCACCAAAGCAGTTTGGTATCTTTCTATTAATATTCTTCTATAGTTGTTATAGCCAAAAAGAAAAGAAAATTATCCTGTGATGCACTGTCACATTGCAGGACAGCAGGAAGAGCACTGGTGCTGGAGTCAGGAATTGAGTTAAAAACCTATTTCTGTGTGACCCTGGGCAAGTCACTTAATTTCTGTCTGCCTTAATTTCCTCAGCTGTAAAATGAAGATAATAGCACCTACCTCCTAGGGTTGTTTTAAGGATCAAATTTGTAACTTGACGGCACATAGCAGACACTTGATGCTTGTCCGTTCCTCCTCCTCTGACCGCCCCCAAGCCTTTGCCTCTATGGCAGCTCCTCCTTTACCCACTAGTGAATCCTGCCCTGAACCGCCTGGTGAGTAAATACTAGGGACAGCCTCAGCTCACTTCTCTTCCCACTCTGCCCCAGAGTATCTGAAGTTTTTCCTCTTCTGCCCCTACAAAGACATCTTTCCCCTTTTCATCTCCCTTTTGGTGTTATCTTCCCTCATTAGAATGTAAGCTCCTTGCGAATAGAGCCTTCTTTTTTTTTAATCATATTGTATCCCCACTACTTGCCACATAAGCTTTCTGTCTCCCAGGTTTTCATAAAGTAGTCATCTGATTTCTAGAGTTTGTTTCATGTGAATCAACTCCCCAAATCCTAATCACTCCCCAACACATGATAAATCAAATTTCAGAACATAAAAAACTGGAGGGTAAGACCCAAGACCTATGGTGACATTAATCTGCCAAAGTGATGATAGCCTATGAGGCCTAGCCTAAATGCCAGTCTCCTCTCTCTTTATCACCTAACAACAACAGTGAGTCATTTTATAGCACCATCTATCTGAGAAATCTACCATGCCCTATCAATATTGTATCAGTTATTGCTAGGTGACAAGTAATAGTGATCTGAAATTTACCTTTCCAGCTCCATAGGGCATATTTTTTAACTAATTTTGGATGAATTAAAGTGTGTTCCATTACTTTCATTGTTTTTTAAAAGTCATAAACCGGGGGCAACAAGGTAGCACAGTGGATAGAGCACTGGCCCTGGATTCAGGAGGACCTGAGTTCAAATCCAGCCTCAGACACGTAACACTTACTAGCTGTGTGACCCTGGGTGAGTCACTTAACCCCATTGCCTAGCCAAAAAAAAAAGTCATAAACCTAAATGTCATTTTTTGTGCTTTAGCAGGTTTCATTCACAAATTTTCAGATAATCTCGTACACTTTCAAATCGATCAGTTTCCAAGCATGGATTATGGCCATAGAGCCAAGTGAAACACATGGACACTAAACAAATATTTGAAGTGCATGGCAAAGTGGATAGAGTACTGGACCTGGAGTCCAGAAGACTTTGAGTTCAAATCCCATGTCAGACATATAGTAGCTGTGTGACCTTTGGCAAGTCACTTAATTTCTCTGGGCCTCAGTTCCTCATCTACAAAATTAAAGAGTTGGTCTAGATGGCCTGTGAGGTCCCCTCAGGCTCTGGATTTGTAACCCTGTGGTACTATCTCATAATGATAGTATTGGGAGCTGTCAGGCTTAGTGTTAAAAAATAGAACTAGAAATACAGAGGCCTGACTTCTAGTCCTACCCCCTAACTAGCTGGGTGCATTTGAACCAGGTCATACTCTCTTTGAGCCTCATAATCAAATGAAATGATAGGATTAAAAAATGATTAAAGTCCTTTTCAACTCTGAAAATTCTGATTCTATTCTCTTTGCCCCCTCCCATTTGATAAATGAAGTACATATCTATGAAATCCTCATTCAATATATAGGAATGAATATTAACTTGAAATATTCTTTAAATCTACTTTTCAAATAATGGTGACTTTCTATATCACAGACTCTCCTCTATACATGGTCATGGCAAATTCTTAGAAGAAACCTAAGGCTAGGATTAAATTGCAGTGTCTTTGTTTTGAAAGGTATTTAATTTTCAATTCAGCTATGCTATATAATCCTTTATAAGTATAAGGAGAGCAATTGAAATAAGTACTATAAACTAATTTGCCTAAAGGCAGGGGGACCGAGGAAATTACAAATACGCAATGCAAAGGGAAACACAGAACACATCATAAGAATACTCTGAAGTCCCATCTAGTTCTGTAGTCCTGTGATCTGTATAGCTTAGGTTTGGCCAAGTATGTTCACATAAAATATCATCATTTGAACCATATGGTTAAAAGGAGAGACAAAAAAAAAAAATGAACACCCAAACAGACCAAAAGGAAAGGGGAAGCAGATTAGTGTTTGAAAAGAAAATTGACTTGGTCATTTCAAGCTAAGGACAATAAAAACAGATACAATTATAAGCAAAGAAGTATTGACAAATGAATAACATGAGAAAATATAAAAGTTTGGCGCTTTATAAAGCACATTAAGAGGGTGGTTTAGGTTTTACATTCCTCTGGAAGAAACCTTACTTAGCCCCAGAAACTACTGTAAACATGAATCTGAATCCAGGTCCAACAAATGAAGGTCAGATTTCCCTTTCAATATTAATGAACTTTGTCAACGTTGGCTGTCGTACTTTTTTGTTTGTCTGGTGCCAAAAAACCTGTAGTATAGAAGAGATCATTAGAATTTGAGGGGGAAGGGGAAACACTGAGAATTCCCATGAGGGCAATAGGATGTTCTTAACCTCACTATAAAAACAAGATTCTTTTTATACTCATTTGTTTTATTAGTAAAATTTTGTTTTTAAACTTATTATTAAATCATTACACTTATACTTTGTACCTGGCAGTCTGCTGGACAATTTGTGGGGCAGAAAGGTAGGTGGTCCGAAAACCCGCTTTCATTTTTAAGTTGTTTTTTTTTAAAGGAGCCAAAATGAAAATATTTGTGTTCCAGAAAGTTGTAAGATTTATAAATTTAGAGTGGAAACATGCATGTATTTAGTGAAGGGGGTTTTGTTTCATTGTACATGCAAACTTTTTTGGGTTTGGGGCTCAATTCGAAATATAGATGAAGGGCCAAATTTCAGGGACTGGAAGAAGTATAGGGATGCTACATTTCAGTACTATTATTATCTTGGACTGTGATGGTAATCATAGTGTGTAAAGTAGATTCTTAGAATAAAGTAATTGAGTTCTTATGTCATTACAGTTTAAGCATAATTGTGATCTTATACTTTCATTATGAGATTAAATAAACAAACAGCAAAATTCTCAGATTTATAGAAAAACAGGTTCATTTCATAGTCTTTACTGTTTCAGGCAAATAAATTCAATTCTATGAAGACTGGTGCACAAATATTTTTAAAATGAAAAGAAACAAGCAGGTTAAAGAAAACAATAGCCTCAGGTACTTTGTAAAACAAAATTTATGATTGAGCTTGGGCACTGATCCCATAGTAAAAAGCACCAAGTTACATTTAAATAGAATGGGTGCTATTTATTACTCATACCACCAACCATCTGGCCAATTTGTTATTTCATGAATATGCAATTAATAATAAAAGCAAATGGTACAAGATAAACATTTTGTAACTTCTCACTTTAAGTGAGGAAACTCTGTTTAGCTTCCTTTGTGTAAATTGCCTTCAAAGCCCAAGAGGCAGCTGAGCAAAGGGGTGAGAAAGAACTGAAGTGAGAAAGAGTGGCACTTAAGAATCATTATTACACAAGCTTCCTTTTGAAATATATCAGCCCTGGGAAAGTGAGAAAATGGGGCCTAATGGCCTTGTCACATCATTTATATTAATATATTATGTGACATAAGAGGAAGCTCTAGAGGTATATTTACTTTATAGTTCAAGCATTATTAAAGGTCATCATATTTTAATTCTCTGCTAATTTTTTGTCACTTTGCTGCCTGTAACTCACTTTAGGGTTCACTCTGATATTAGCAGAAATAGAGAGCAATGAAGTTCTTTATTTGATGATCTGGGGGAAATTAACTGTTCAATGTTAGTTACACACCTAATCAATTAAATATTCAGGTCACTTTGTTGACTGCTGAATTTGAGAAACTGGCTAAACCATATTTTAACAACTTTTTGATATTGAGTATTGGGAATGAAGCCAGAAGGCATGGGGGAGGGGAATGGAAATCTGTTGGCTTTGGAATCAGAGGACCCAGTTTTACCACTTATTATCTATGTGACAAATAACTTTTATTTCTCTTGGTCTCCGTTTTCTCACATATAAAATGGAAATAGACTACATATAACTCTGAATCTATGATACTCAGATCCTTTTCAGCTTTACATAGATTATGCATCTCATTTATATTCTTAAGAAGACCTCTTGAGACTTGTTTCTATTCATTCTTCCAGAATTTTATTGACTTCAAAAAGACCCTCTTTCAAAAGTGCTAGCCTGACTTCCTCCTTCCTCTGCTGCTTAGAATCCTTAGTTTCCTTTAAATCATAGATATGTGAAACCTCTCCTGATGGGGCACTGGGTGCTAGGGCCTTGCTCCCAACAATACTTTGTATTTATTTGTATATTCTACTATATGCATATGCTGTCTTTCTTGATAGAATGTAAGTTTGTTGAGTGTACAAGGACTGTTTCTTTTTTGTTTTTGTAATCGTAGGATGACAGATCAACAAATCTTAGGGTTTATCCAATTTAGCCATGCTTATTGCTAACTTCTTCACAGAGTTCCCCAGTCTAATCCTACATTTAAAGGAACAGATGATATAGAGACAGAGCATCACACTCAGTTTGTTTATGGGGAGTAAGGGAGAGAGACAGACACAGAAAGACAGAGAGAGAAATTATGTGTCAACCATTGGGAACAAAATATAATAAAATATAGGCTCTAACCTCAGGGAGCTTACATTCTTTTTTTTTTCCCTTGCCTTTTTTTTTTTTTTTTTTTGGTGAGTCAATCAGGGTTAAATGATTTGTTCAGGGTCACATAGTAAGTGTCAAGTGTCTGAAGCCACATTTGAACTCAGGTCCTCCTAACTCCAAGGCCGGTGCTCTATCCACTACACCACCTAGCTGCCCCCTAGGAACTTACATTCCAATGGGGGAAGATAACACTAAAGAGGAGATGAAAAGGGGAAAGATGTCTTTGTGGGGACAGAGGAGGAAGAGTTCAGATACTCAGGGGCAGAGTGGGAAGAGAAGTGAGCTGAGGCCATCCCTAGTATTTACTCACCAGGAGGTTCAGGGCAGGATTCACTAGTGGGTGGAGAAGGAGCTGCTATAGCTTTGCTATAAAGGCAAAGGCTTGGGCCCCCTACACACACACCCCCAAGAGAGAGACAAACAGTAAGTGTCCATTATGTGCCAGGAACTGGCTGCTAAATTTTCACAACCCCAGAAGGTAGGTGATGAGGAAACTGAAGCAAATAGAGGTTAAATGACTTAGCGAAGTTCACACAGCTAAGAAGTGTCTGAAACAGGATTTGAAGTCAGGTCTTCCTAGCTCCAGGCCATGGGCTCTATCCACTCCTCCTTCTCCTGGCTTCCAATAAAGCACTATATAAATGTCAATACAATGTGAATTATATTCACATTTAAACAGTGCTTTAAAAGATTTATAAAGTTAGTTCCTCATAATTCCATTATATGTAAGTAATGTAGATGGAAGATAAAAGTAACATAGAAAAAGCATCTGAGATTCAGACGGGCAAAGGTGACTTCCTCATGACAACATGGCTGATAGTGGGATCCAGGTGGCCTAACTTTAGGTCCTGTGCTTTTTCAGCTGCAACTGTGCTGCTTTTTTTGCTACTTTTTTTTTTCAAGACTCCATGAGGATCATTATTCTTTTGTTTGTTATTTATAAATGACTTTTTAAATTCCCAAAATCAAATTTCATTTCACGTTGTTTAATCTTGATTTGAAAGATTTAGAAGACCTGACCAAAATCACTTGAGATTTGGGAGACCTGCCTAATCCTGCAAGGTATTGTAGTTATTTGCCTTCACTTAATTTCACCTAATTTCAGGAGCTGGCTAATCATGCTTTTTTTTTTTTTCTTATTAACTTCTATTACTAATTGCCTTTCCTTTTCCTCCTTTCTGAGTTGGTATAGTGTTTTGAACCTTCATTTAGTTATAACTGAATACGCTCATTACTAATAAGAATAGTTTCTATTTTAAAAGGAAGAATTCCAATTTATGATTTAACAAAGAAAGCTTTTGTTCGGTTGTTTCAGACTGTTCATGACCCCATTGAGGTTTTCTTGGCAGAGATATTGGAGTGGTTTGCTCTTTCCTTCTCCAACATATTTTATAGATGAGGAAACTGAGGCAAACTGGGTTGGGTTAAGTGACTTTCCCCTGCTCACACAGCTATTACGTTTCTCAGGCTAGATTTGAACTGGGGTCTTCTTGACTGTAGGCCCAACACTCTGCTCACTGTGCCACCTAGCTGCCATCAAGCTTTTAGTGACCATAAAATTAAGATCCTGATAATAAAGTTTAGTTCATGACACAGCTAGTTTCCTTCACAAATTCCTAAATATCAAATGTGAATTAGAAGCACGAAGCTTGCTTAAAAAACAATTGCATATTTACATTAGATACCAAATCAAAATTGGTCATTATAAAAGCTAACTTTAAATAAGTCTTAATAATTATAAATATGTGATATATATTAACTTCATGGCATGCATTACAAGGTCAATGAAAGTTGTCCGGTGTGTCATTATTATGCTGAAGTCAATTTTTAAGTCTTAGTGATTAATTCATCTTATACATGAAGCTGAGTTTGGCATATCAAATAGACAATGGCATTCAAATTTTGAAATAAGAAAATAAAGGATGGGCTTGGTCAGTATGTATATAAGTGCCAATAGTGAATTCAAGCAGTGAAGTGAAAAGTAGTAGTTGAGGATTCTTCCTGCTCTAAATAGACTGACTACTCTGAAGCACAGTAATTATCAAGTACTGGCTAGAGCCAACTGGTTTGAAAGCAGAGTTAGGATAAAAAAAAATCTGCTAAATGGAATAGATTTGCTAAAAATAACATTTTAATAGGGGTTGTGACAACATATCGGTCATCAGCCCAAAGGCGTTTTCATTTCCTAAAATGAAGATTTGGCCTAAACAGTCAGCTGTTGTTCTGGTACACATTGCTAACATTAAAATGAAAACAAAAACATGACTTACAAACTCTAGGCCATTCCAAGTACAGGTTTCCAGAGGGGGAAAGGTATTTTGAATGTATTCAAACTTTAATAACTTAGACATTTGGAACACTCTTTAAAAAAAATACCCAACTGTCACTAGATGACAGTTATTCTAAACAGAAATTTCCTTATCAATAACTACGTAAGTAACTAAATACATATATACACAAATAATATAGACTATCCAGGGAAATGACTGATGCTGCCCAACTTGAGGACAATGGTCAAAAATGGTGGAGCCAAAATAATAAAGGGTTGAAGTACTTTCCTTTCTTTACCCATGACATAAAGGTCAGCTCTTAGGAAGTTATCAAGTCGATAAAGTTTGTCTCTGAAGACAAACATCTCATTTCTAGATCTCCTCCTCCGTCAGTCAGTCAGTCAATAAAATAATAAAAGTATTCCTTTGTCCCTCTGACTTTGGAAGTTTCTTATGCTCCAATCATCTCTTTTACCCCTTCCCTTTAAGCAAAACTTACTCACATGTATTCTTTTAGCCATCATACTGAAAAGTTTGTTTGATAAACTAATTTATGTAGAGATATTTAGTGGTTGAAGATGGCTGAGTCTACAAACTATTCTAAGGGGTATTTAAATTTTAAAAGAAGAAATCCTAATTAAGTTCTAAATGGTGAAGTTTTAGTCATAAAGAAGAGCTTCCTAGTAATTCTCAAATCATGTCCAATATATGCTGACCACTTCCAGATATATAAAACTTGGGCCTGAGATCTGTTTTAACATGACTTACCTACTCTGCTTGGACTAGGGATAAGAGTAATAGTCTTCTTCAGCTCACCCCTCTACACAAATATAACTTCTTAAAGGAGGCTCTGCCTCCTTTTTAACCTAATTCCTTTATCTAGATATCTTCAGAGAATGAAAGTAATCACAACCTGGTAGGGGAATCGATAAGCATTTGTTAAGCACCTACTAAGTGCTAGGCATTGTACTACTAAGGGGTAGGTTAAGCACCTACTAAGTCTAAGTATTGTCAAACTCAGCTAACTGATTTGTACTCAGATTTGAATGGCAGGAAGACAGGTGGCTTGATTTTTTTTTTTTTTTTTTTGGAAACTGTGATGATCCCAAACTTCTCCCTGAAACAAATGCTCATCTTTTTAACATCAGTATTCTTCTGGTGATGCTATGTGACTACAAAAGCACAGAATATCAGAGTCTTTGCATTCTTTAGAAGCAGCTGGGTGGTACAGTGGATAGTGTTGAATTTGGATCCGGAAGGAAAGGGACTCACCCAAGGTCACACAGGTGATACTGCAAAGTCAGAAGTCCTGGGTGGTTAGTCTTTTTTTTTTTTTGGTTGTTGTTGTTTTAACTTAATTTAATTTATCAGAATAAATAAATCAACATAGTGTAGGAGAGGTACCAGGGAGCACTGAGAGCTTAAGTGACTCCCCTAGCTTTTCCACTAGAACATAAACTGCTTTTAAGTAGGAATTGTTTTTCTTTGAATTTATATCCCTGGAACATAGTAAGTGCTTCATTGAGGTAGGTCTTCTTGCCTCTAAGGCCAGCTCTCTAACAACTGCAACTCTCCATAGACAATGGGTTTTTTCTTTTGTTTTGTTTGTTTGTTTTGAGGTAGGGGGAACCCCCTCCACCCAAAGAGTCTTTCTGTGGTACCTAGTATGTATCAGGCACTATGCTAAGCACTTTAAAATTGTTATCTTATTTGATCTTCACAACAATTGTGCAAGATAGGTACTGTTATTATCTACATTTTGTAATTGAGGAAATTGAGGCAGAAGTTAAGTGACTTGCCCAGGGTCGCACAGCTAGTATAAGAGGCTTGACTTTTATTGCATTTTAAAAGTTTTATTTGAATAACAATGGATAACATAGCTGTAAGGAATTAGGATCCCTAAACACAACAAAAATTACACAAAACATTTGTGTTATTCATGTCTTTGTAGAGAACATGTCTTCTAAAAGAATGTTAATGAATAAAAGATTTTCTTACTGTGTGCTACCATCTTTCTTTTTTTTTATAGTAATGAATCTTGTTTTGCTCAGAATGATATTTAAATCAGTCAGAATACCTAAATGTATGCCCTTTGTGGGAATTGTGTATGTTGCTGTAGGTGTCTCAGTTTGCAGAGGATATTTTGCTCAATTATCACTGTAACTAATCCTTCAAAATTGATAATATACAAATAAAGTAAGCACTAACTGTATTAGTGAAAGTATATGAAAAGGACATTTACTCATTCATTCATCGATGCAGGAAAGAATCTTTTATTAATACTTAACTACTTTGAGGCATCACCCTCCAAGTATCTTGCCACGTGATGAAAGGAATGCATCTTCCCAAATGGACTATCCCCAAAATACAGTGCAAGAAAAGAAGCAGCTATGCATTCCTCTTCTTGCTAGGTAATAAGGACAAAGAGAAGCCGGGTCACTTTGCTTCTGCTTTGTTCTCTTGTGCCTTGTGAAAGTGCTCATAAATAAGAGCATTGGTTCTTTTGAAGCTCATGGTTAGTGGAGAGAAAGACTGTAGAAAGAGTTCATTGATTGGTCTAGCTCTTTCATGATTTATGCACAGTATTGTTTGTAGTAATTTCTAAAGTCGAATTTTAAAGAGTAGAGAATGAATGGGATTCTGCTTTGCCCCTCTGCCTTTAAAAAAAAAAATGTGCGAAGGAAGAGAATAAATGAATCTGTTTTAATTCATCAACTTAGGACCAAAGAAGCATTCTGGACCATTGCAAGGCCACATGACTTTTCTTTCATTAAAAATGAACATTTGGGTTAAATCACAGTGGTCTATTTTAAACAGCCCTGATTAGATGACTGGCAAATGACCTTGAACCTTGGTTTCCTTCTCTGAAAAATGAGGGGGTCAGACAAGTTGTCTCTTCTAGCTCCAAAACTCTGAGTTGTGGTACTATGTGGCATTAAATGAGTAATATAATAAGTGGAAAAAAAATTTTCTCCCTATAACCTTTGGTATTTTATTAAGTTTTAATATAAGAATTCAATAATAAGCTTTCAAGTACATCAATAGGTCTTTGAGACAGTCATCAATATGAGTGTTCCTTCTAATCATGCAAATAATCTCTCTGTTCCTGCCTACCCTGTGCAACCGTTGTCTGTGTCCAGTTGCAAATCTGTTGCTGGGGGTCCACTCAGCATGCCATTCCCTTGACATTGCAAAGATACCAATATAACATGTAGGCTGTTCTTCAATTTTCCCTCATTTTTTTATGTGACTGGCCCATCTTTGTACTTTACTAGAATTATAATAGATAGAAAATAGAAATTTACTAATTATAATTAAGTTTCTAGGCAGTCTGCTCGGATAAGCAATACACTTTAAGACCTATATTAATATGTTATGACAGATTTGCTAAAAGCCGGCAGAAATGTAGCACTGTACCAACTATGGAATGCAAAGTCATGACTAATAAGATGGGGAAAAAAAATAACTGAATACAATATTTTCCATGGTTGTACCTAATACTACTAATTTTTCAAGAGCTAGCATAGCTATGTCATTGATTTCCTCCCATACTGTTCTGTTCATATGCTGCAAGCTTGATTTACAAGGGCAAGGCTTATCACAATTATTTTTACCCTTTGTCAGTATAAGCTGAGTATATATTTAGCTGGGAGCAGCAGCCAGTTTGCATGACTTTTTACAAGTACATCCTTAGCATAGACATAACTTGAAACTTCCTTGAGGAAGAAAGAAGCTTAACTTTATCACAAATTCTTTGTTCTCTTATTTTGAACATTTTCCATATAAGACCTCAGAGTAAAATGTGAACCATTCACCTGCTGTTTGCTCAACTTACCATTAAAAGGGGGAAAAAAGTAAAACTCAGACACTTTATTCGTTACTTTTATTTTAATAATGTGCAATTAGATTGACATATTAGTCTATTAAATCCAGCACAGAATAACTCCATTTGGGAAATTAACATGTGCTGGCTTATTCTGTTAATCACAAAACAGCTATAATTTATTATGTTATTATATTATTATGTTATAGAATCACATAATTACAGAATCTTAAGGTTGAAAAGGGACATTAGTGACCATCTAATCCAACCCACACATGAAAGGAATCCCTACTATGCCAAACCCTATAACTTTAATTACTAGAAATTTTTACTTACATATTATGATTAAAACCTGTCTCTGTATCTTTCAATCTACTTCTACACTCTAAGGACAATCAATCGATATTTATTATTGCAAACAAATATATACAGGGCAACCTATATACAGGATAAATAGGAACTATTTCATAGAGGGAAGGCACTAGAATTAAAAGGGGTTGGGAAACGGTTCTTTTAAAGATAGGCTTTTAGTTGGGACTTAAAGGAAACCAGAGAAGCTAGTAGGTAGAGTTGAGAAGGGAGAACATTCTAAACATGGGAGACAGCCAGAGAAAATGTAGAGAGATGGAGTGTCTTGTTCTTGGAACAGCCAGGAGGTCAGTTTCACTAGATGAAAGAGTATGTGGGAAGAGAATAGAGTATAAGAAAACTGGAAAAGTCAGAGGGAGCTAGGGTCTGAAGGGTTTCATAATCAAACAGCATTTTGTATTTGATCCTGGAGGTCATAGGGAGACACTGGAGTTTACTGAGTAGAGTATGATATGATTAGACCTGTGCTTTAGGAAAATTACTTTGGTGGCTGAATGGAGTATAGATTAGAGTGGGGAGAGACCTGAGGTAGGGAGATACATCAGCAGGCTATTGTAGTGGTCCAGGCATGGGGTTTTGAGGGCCTGCACTAGAGTGGTTGAGGAGAGAAGGGGAGAATAATTCTATCCTCTCATGACAATCCTTCAAATACTTGAAGACAACTATTGTGTCCTCCTTGATGAGGTACAGGGGCCCAAACCGAGACCTTTGTCCCAATTTGGGCCCCATTTCTCTATGGGCCCTAGAAAACCTTTGGACTGTCCTTAAGTTCTCTTACTTGATCAAGGAAGCCTCTGAAGGTATAATCCCATCAACTGGCCTTTCTTTATCACCTATGCCCAAAGTATAATCCTATCAACTGGCTGTTCCTACACCCAATCTCCCAATTCTCTGTGAAAAACAGAGGACCTGGGCATGGACTGCTTCTGTTGTGATTGTTTTAAGAGAGGAAAAAGGAGGGTGAAAGGACACATACACAAGTGTTGAAAGGAAGAAGAAAGGGGTAGAACTTATTATTTCTCATAATTGGGGTGAATTAGAAGAATATATAAACATAGAAAAAGGGGTAGGATGAATTAACTTCAAATTAACCATATTCTTATCTAAACTGGACAAAGAAATGTTGAATAAATATACACACTATATAACCAAAAAGTTTGGTGTAGAAATGTCTCAAACAACAGGGACACAAAAGGGGATGGGCAGAGGTGATAAATGGGAGTTCAGTAACTGGAGATGGAATAGTCACCAACAAAAACAACCTTTCTGATTCCAGCTGGGGTATTGGAGGGGGGTAGGGGAGAAGCAAAGAACTGAAAGCTGAGGGAAGTGCCAATTGATTGGAAAATAGTTAAACAAATTGTGGCGTGTGAATTAATGGAATATTATTGTGTTGGAAGAAGTGGAAGAAGAGGCAATTTCAGAGAATCCTGGCATATATGAACTGGTACGGAGTGAAATGAGTAGAATCAGTAGAACAATATATGTAAGGTCAACAACAATATTTTTAAAATACTTTGAAAAGTTCAAGAACTCTTGTCAAAACAACAACCAACAATGTTTCCAGAAGATCTGTGATGGGTTATATTACCCACTTTGCAAGAGAGTCAAGGTGCTGAATTTTTGGAATTGCCAGCATGTGAATTTATTTTTTTACTTGAATATATTTCTTACAAAGGTTTTCTTTATCTGTTTTTAATTGGGAGGAGAGGGGTGTATGGAAGGGGAGGCAGCTTAATGGTGAGACTCCCTCCACCCCCCAAAGAAAGGAGAGCCATTGAAAATTTGTAAAAGTTCACGGAGTACACAGAAGGAAGTTCAGATGGAAACACAGAGAAGCATGGTGGTTTTGAAAGTCATGTGTTTAAGATTTAATGTTTCATAAGCAATCTATTTTTTGTGTTCATATATAGAAATACTGTTTTCTTTGGTGTTAAGTTCAAAATTATATATATCTATCTATGCAGTTCCACTTCCCATTCCTGTGACCTCCTAGACTAAAACAACATTATTTGGCTACCACTCCCCTACATGCATTGTTATTGAAATGTAAATTCCTCGAGGGCAGGAATAATCTTGCTTTTGTATCTGTATTCTTAGTCAGTATTTGTAGTAAAAGCTTAATAAATGCTTTTTTCCTTAATTCTATCTATTCATTCATTCATTCATTCATTCATTCACTCAGTGTACGTCTTGGTTGTCTTTTTTTTTTTCCCATCACTACATTTGACTTGCACACTTTTTCCTGGTTACACATATCCTCAATAATATCTTTTATGCCACTTTTCATGCCATACAGCTTTCCATTTTCTTTTGGCTTACTCATGG
This sequence comes from Vombatus ursinus, assembly GCF_900497805.2. NCBI lineage: Eukaryota > Metazoa > Chordata > Mammalia > Diprotodontia > Vombatidae > Vombatus > Vombatus ursinus. The sequence goes on along the minus strand of NW_020955033.1, from coordinate 3,307,601 downwards.
TCTTGATTCTTCTGAGATCCTGGTATTACAAATATCCAGAATTACATAGTATCACCAAATAATCTTGATGTTAAAGAGATGAAATATCATGCCTCAATCAATCAATCAATCAATGAGCTAGCACCTATTAAGCACCTATTATGTGCAAGGCACTATGCTAAAGGCAAAAACAGCCTCTGCTCAAGTTGCTTATAGTCTGATGAGAGAGATAATTAGCAGTTTGAAATTCCAAATGTTAGCCTCCTAGATTGCCTTTTATTCAATTCTGAGTCTATCTCTGTCCATCTCTCTCTCTCTCTCTCTGTTTCTCTCTGTTATACACACCACACACACACACACACACACATACACACACACACTAACACATACATTTATGGACTAACATTTAATGTTGCACATACATTTTTCATACTCGATGTCTTTCTAATATTGATAGTTAAATCAATCACCTTTATATTATTGTGCATTTCATTGAAGAATCTTGGTAGAAAGAACCATTAGGGCTTTGAGGAAATTAGTATAATGTGGAAATGAAGAATTTTTTTTTTTGAAAATGTTTTAGAATGGTTCTATGATGCTGGTGAATGCCTTAAGTAAACATGACTCCTTGTTTTATACCTTACTTAACATTAATATTCAACATGTTATTGAAAAATTTTAATTATATAGTGATTTCTAGCATAGGCTATTGCGTAATTTTAATATGTGCATAGATGTCACTATGTTTGAGGAAATCCTTTGGGACTGAATTTCCTCATACCAAGTCAAATGCTTTTTAAAAACCAATAAACAGATACTTCTCAGCCACTTGTGTGATTCTGTACAGGTAGTCTGCTGCAGAAAAAAAACCTTTCTTATATACTCACTACAGATACCCTCAAGATATGGCCACGCCATCTTCTGTGTGGAATCCCAATTTTAGGAATGAGTGTAAATGTTAAGATAAGGCCCTGTGTAATTCCTGCAACTCCAAATCTTAGGAAGAAAATGTTTGTAAATGCTTTTTGTGTTAAACCCACTGTAGAAATTGCATCCTTATTTTCAGAAATTAGATAAGAGCATTCTGTAGGACTCTTTTAAAAGTTTTTGAGCATGCTAAATTCCTATATTTGGCATTATATTCGAAGATATATGTGATATAATTGTAGGAAGACTTCACATACATAAATTCACATGGATTTATATTTTTTCTTATTTCTTAAATGTTGGTAACATTTTTTCCTATTATATTCCTAAGCTGTGTGAAAGGTCTTCCTAGTCCAGAGGAGTTATAAATTTACAGATAGGTGACCTAATTACAAAGTCTTATGAGAAGGTGTTTAATAAACTTGAAGGCCCCCATGGGCTGAGATAGCCCCCATTTTCATTCCCTCCATCAACTGGAATGCTCAAAAGCCCCAAAGCAACAGTTAACAGATCTCCTCTACAAATTAAAATGTTGGAAAATCCAAGGTGTGATTTCAGAGATAGTTTGGCATAAAAGGAGTATAAAATAATAGAAGCAGATAATTAATCTTGTGCTGCTGCTTCACCCTATAAACCTCACATAGATGGTGGTGCTTGTATTGCTATGTCAGAAATTAGCATCGGACCAGAAACTTTATAGGAGCAGATGAAATGTGACTTTTTCCTGGAGGCAACCAAGAATGCCCTTAAGTAGTCTTGTTCTCTGCACTCATCATGAGACTGAGTTCTGCTTGTCTGTGTCATACTCCTGAAGAAAAATTCTACAGGGTATGTTAAGTTATATGTCCTTTTACTTCTCCAGTATGGCTACAAACTTACTGCATAGCAATCTGAATAGTGAAGGATTGAGTAGGAAAAATTGACCTCAAATCACTAACCCCAAACTTCTATATCCCCTCACATAGTAGAGTGGGAACTGAGTCAGTAGTTTAAATGTTTTGGTACCAACACTATGATCACCCAAGAGAAGACATGGTTATAAAAACACTAATATTTCTTTCATTCCACACCTTCATGTTATTCTGTTATCATTTACATATTTGACTCAGCTGGATTTCACTTAAACCTTGATGAAGTAATTTTCTCAGCTGCCTTTTTTCTCTTTTTGGTGAGGAAATTCTCCATTGAGAGTCATTCATTCAACAATTATTCATTATGTACCGACTATATAGAGAGCTCTCCTGGGAGAGATGTGAAATTTATCTCTCTCCCATTGTTCTCCTTAGTATTTTTTTGGGAAAAAAGTCTATAAATCAGTGCTGGCCTTGGCTGCCATGTAAAGAGACTTTCTACTTACCAAGGAGATTACACACACACACACACACACACACACACACACACACACACACATATTTATGACTGAGAGTTTCTGGACTCTTTTTGCCTCCTTGTTGTGGTGACTGTTTTACCTCTGTTAAACTTCTCTAAGAAATGGTGATGAGTGTCCTTTTCCTTTCCCCCTTTCTTGAAATTAATGTGTTTAATTAGGTTAGGTTGGAGTTGCATTAAGTACATGTATTTTTATCCTTTTTTATCCTTCTAATTTAGTATTCCCTTTCCTTTCCTTCTCTTCCTTTCTCTTCTCTTCCCTTCCCCTTCCTTTCCTTCCCTTCCCTTTTTCCTGTCTATCTGTCTGCTCATGAGAAGACTTTTAATATATTAGAGGCAGTGAGCAAAGAATCAGGAAATTGGAAGGGAGCAGGGAAAAGAAAGGGGGAGAATTTGGGAGTCCCCTTCCTTAGAGGATATGAGAACTCAGCCAAGGGCCATGATTAGAGGGGACCCTTAGTAGTTCTTAGAGAAAATGCCCTTCATGTAGTCATTCAGTTTTTGGAAATTCTTTGATAACTAATTCCTAGTATTCACAGGGAATTCACTGTACTCTTTATGGAGTCATTTTTCCTTCGCCTTGTCAGACACAATATTTACCACCTCCCTTACCTTCTCATGGAATTGGTCAAAGCCTTCTGCCAAGTTTGATGATGTCTGGGCTGGGTTGGAGCCTGCTGCCAAGAAGTACAGAAGGACAGCCAGCACAGTGAAAGACAGATATTGTTACAAGATGGGCTGGCAAGGGCTAGAACAGAACAGGAGCCAGGTAAGTGGGTTTGGATGTGTTGGGTATTTACTTGATTCTTTACTCTAATCAGTCAATGATGTGCTGAACACAGACAACAGATTCTGAAATGACTGTTCCTTCTGTAAGCAATCATTTCTTTATTTTTATTAATTTATTTTGATTTATCAGCAATCACTTCCATAAGCTTTTGAGTTTTAAATTTTTCTCCCTCTCCTCCACCACCTCCCTCCCCAAGAAGGCGCTGGGGTATAGACTATACATATACATTCCTATTAAACATTTTCACATTAATGATGTTGTAAGTAAGAATTAGAACCAATAGGAGGAACCACCAGAAAGAGGAAACAAAACACAACAGAAGAAAAAAAAATAGCAAATAGTATGCTTCAATCTGCGTTCAAGCTTCTTCGGATATGGATAGCATTTTCCATCATGAGGCCTTTGGAGATGTCTTAGATCCTTGCATTGCTGAGAAGAGTTAAGTGTATCAATATTAGTCATTGCACAGCATGGCTGTTACTGTGTACAACATTCTCCTGGTTCTTCTCACTTCACTCAGCATCAGATCATACAAGATTTTCCAGGTTTTTCTGGTCTGCCTGTTCATCATTTCTTATAGCACAGTAGTATTCCATTACATTCATATGCCACAACTTGTTCAGCCTTTCTCCAATTGATGGGCATCCTCTCAATTTCCAATTCTTTGCCACCACAAAAAGAGCTGCTATAAATATTTTTGTTCATGTGGGTCCTTTTGCCATTTGTATGATCTCCTTGGGATACAGCCCTTGAAGTGTGTAAGCAATCATTTCATACTGATAGTTTCATTTGTCATAATGCCATTTGGTGTTTTTATATCCAGTACTTTGTGACTTTCTTTTTTGAAAAAAGTATTGTCAATGTACAGGCATAAGTCAGTTTTTTCAAGTGGTATACAAACTTTTGGCTTTTTCTGTTCCTTAATCTTAAAAAAATATTTTCCAATATAGTTTTTGCCATCTTCATTTATGATCATTTTCATAATGAAATCACAGACTCAGAGAATTTTAGAGCTGCAAGGGATCTTAATGGTTAACTAGGCCACACCCAAAAAGAGCCCCTACTGTATTCAATTCAATTTTAAACTCATATTTATACCTAGAAGGGACATTAGAGGTCATATAGTGAAACATCATCATTTTATTATAGATGAGGAAACTAAACAGAGGTTAAATGACTTGTGCGAGCTCACACAGATAAGAATTGGAAGAGATTTGGGAAATTAAATCAAATCCTCTGACTACAAATTCATCACTCTTTCATTTGTGCCAAATGGTAGCTTGTTTCCTTGTGCTCACTGTAGTACTGTAGTTCAAGATAATGGAATGCCGTGTAATGATGTTTCCTGTTGCCTTTGCACATGCAATGAAATTGACTCAGGCCTTCTGTCATTCACATTTCCTAGGCCTGTGAGGTGTCTTTATATTTATTTGCAACTTTACTATCTTCTGATGTGATCTATTAATAATATCAGCAAGGTTTAGTTCTTCCTGTAGTGTGACAACTTACTGGTAACTGGACAAAGCTCTCTAACAGTCAGATGAATGTAGATGGCCTAAAAATAGTGTCATATTATCCACTATTCTGTTTTCCACCTTTTCTACCACAGCCAGAGGGGAAGTAAAACTGAGCAAACTTTTGGCGATGATTCCTTACATATTTAGTATTGGGAGACTAGGGAGGTTTATGCTGGCCAAAAGTTAACAAAAAAAAAAGTCAGTAAGAATTTAATAATAAATGCAGATATGCATAATAAAAGGATGATGATAAGGCAGATGGTCTTGCAGTTTCCACCCAGGCCTTTTATTTTTGCCCCTAGGTATATTTGAATGTCAGTTGGGGAACACTGTGGGAACAATTACCATGGGGTTTTATTGGGTGGAGAAGGCATTGAACTAGGGTTTTGGGGATAGAGGCTGATAAGCAGGGATTTAATATTTCAACAGAATTTTGTAACTCCCAATAAGATAATTAACTGGGCCAAGGACCTAGAATCAGCAGGCATCAGGAGTAAAGGGGCTAATTGAATAAATTTAACTTTCTTCTTATCCACTTTGTTGGCTTTTTCTTTTCTCTTATGTACAGTCTTGGTATAGGAACCTTGGGCTTTTGACTATATAAAGGGATAATAACCCTCCCTTTACAAAAAGAGGATCATTTTATCCTAACTGATAGGGCAGAGAGCAGTTAATAACTATAAAACTAGTACAGATGACCAGCAGAGAGTGGAGTCACCTTGCCCAGAAAAGATAATGTAACAAGAAGTGGAGGTGCAATTCCTGACAAAAATGATATGTTAGTAAAGAACATTAATAGCTCTGGATTGTCAAAGGTCTGGGTTGCCTTTCTCATACATGTACACTGGAGGCATGTATTCTTACATGTGTATCTTCCATGTGTGCACTTTGGCCACATGTATGCTTTTATATAAACATTCTCAAGTCACATATACTACCTTACACATGTATTTGCACTACCTTTTCCTTGATCATATAGGTCCTGTCTATGTGAACCTTTCCCCTCCTGCAAGAAGAAACATAAATACTCAGGGTGGGTTAGATCTTTCTTTTTTACTCACTTTTCTAAATTATTTAATTAAATAGATTTTGCTTGGTACTTCTGTGTGCTTCCTGACTAGCTGCTAAAAATAAACACATCTGTGGGTTCTTGTGAACTATGGTTTTGAATGGGTACTGGCCATAGAATACTTCAAACCTGGGTTAGCTTCTAAAGGCTCGTATGTAAAGGGAGCCCTGAGTGGACTGGATTTTAGACAGTAGATATATATTAAGTCACTGAGCCTGTACTTAAAGTCTTTCCAGTTTGGTGAGAACTGATAGAGCTTTTGTTGTACTAGGATAGACTTTAAGACCCTTTAAGTTTAAGGGTAAACTCCATGTCATGAGGACTCAGTAAAGTGAGATGTTTGTATATCACATATACACATATATATCTGAGCATATACATATATATTTATATGTGTATGTATGTATATACGTATATCTTCTCATACAAATATGTAGTTCTTGATGGGCAAACTCAATAGAATGTCCTCCAATTGTGTGTCTTAATTTATTTGAATAATTATTTGAGTAATAAACATTCTTCATCCTCTTAATTTTTTCCACTATAGATAATGAGGACAATATTTTTTGAGTGATAGTAAATCTCACTGAGGAAATCCTATAGAATTCAAGGGAATGAATAATGCAACCAGAATAATGCATCAAAAAAAGGTGCCTCTTTAGAAACTCTCTGTTGAGAGAGAATCTGTCATCTACTTGGACTTTGAATAAGAGTCTCTTTGATACTGGCAACATTTATGGCAAGCATAGGTCCTCCTATTTTATGCTTTGCTTGCTGTTTATATTCAGTGGATCATTGAGCAAAGTTATTTCATGGTTCCCTCTATCAGATTACTTGGACATATGCTACAGTTGATCAATGAATTGTTCCCATAATTAAATCACAAAAGGAGACTGGACTAAATTACATCTGGGAAATTTTACAACACTTTCAGTGGTGCCAGGCTTCTTACTGATGGGCCACAAAAGTCCATCATTTTACTAGTTAAACAATAAGCACTAACCTCCCAAGGACCCTTTTTTTTAAAAAAAAATTCGATTGATATCTTTTGTCAAAATTGCTAAAAATTTTCCTAGTATCCTCCTTCATCCCCTTTCCTAAGATCTATTCTGTATGACAAATATTTTTAAAATAATTTTTAAAGAGAAGAAGAGAAAAATAACAGCAAAATTTATCAAAACATTAAAAAAGTCTGAAAACATATGCATGATTCCACAGCTGTGTACCTCTCATCTCTGCAAAGGAGAGAGGTGGGAGTATCTTCTCATATTTCTTCTTTAGAGACATGCTTGTTACTACCACCACTAATACAATTACTTCTAAACCAGCATTTATATGGTACTGTAAAGTTTGCTGAGAGGTAGGTGCTGTTATTATCTTCATTTTACATATGAGGAAACTGAGAAAACATGAGAGGTTAAATGATTTGTGCAAGGTCATGCAGCCACTGAGTATGTGAGGCAGGATTTAAATGAAGGTCTACCTGACTCAGTACCCAGCACTCTCTATGCTATGCCACCCACCATATTTTGCCACATTTACTTTTTCTCTTTTGTGGTTATTCTTTCCATTTACATTGTTGTAGTTAGTGTATACATTGTTTCTATTGGCCCTGCTACATGCTACATCAGTAAGTCTTTCCATGGTTCTCTCAATTCATCACATTTGTCATTTCTTAAAAGACAGTAAAATTTCACTAGTTTCATGTACCACAATTTGTTAAGCCATTCTTCCAATCAAGGAGCATCTGTTTTGTTTCCATTCTTTGCTACTACAAAAAGTGCTGCTATAAACATTTTGGCGTATATGAAGACTTTCTTTGTATCATTGACATCCTTGGCATATATGCCTGCTAGTGGAATCTCTGGATAAAAGGGCATGGATATTTTAGTCACTTTGAATTAAGTCCAAATTGCTTTCCAAAATGGTTGTACTGATTCACAGCTCCACCAACAATGTACTAATGTGTCTATCCTACCATCACCCCTCCAACATTGACTATTGCCAATTTTTATCATCATTCCCAATTTGCAAGATGTGAAGTCAAACATTAGGATTGCTTTGATTTGCATTTCTATTATTTAATTATTGATTTGGAGCATTCCTTCTTGTGGTAATTAATAGTTTGCAACCCTTTTAAAAACTGTTCATATTTTTTGACTACATGTATATTAGGGGGATGATTTTTGGATATATATGTATGTGTGTACATATATACATTAATAGTCTATATTTTTTATATACCAAACTCTGAATTTGATACAAAATTTAACATCTTTTTTTTCTTCTTAAAGGCAGTTGGGGCTAAGTGACTTGCCCAGGGTCACACAGCTAGTAAGTGTCAAATGTTTGATCTAAGACCAGATTTGAACTCAGATACTCCTGACTTCAGAGCCAGTGCTTTATGCACTGCACCACCTAGCTGTCCCACCCCATTTAACATCTTCTATTCTTAAGCTAGATGCATTCATTTCCCCAACCCCTTTCAATTAGGCTTCTTTCCCACCCACTCTACTGAAACTTCTTTAAGTTCACCAAAAACTTCCTCATCCCTTAGCATACCTCATAATTTGATTTCTACATTCCTCCAAGATTGATGAGTAAAAATTTTTTTATAAAATTTGGATTTTTCCACTTTAAATTAATGATGCATAACCTCAACTGGGTCCTTGGTACTGTTCAGTAATACCTGTACTTTATCCTTATTACCTTCTTGACTCATTCTTGACAATGAATATTCCAAACATTCTTCTCTCACAACCAACCAGTAGTTGGAATACCTCCAACTACTACACCAACTTTATATGCTATATTTTAAAGTTGATTTATTTTGAAGTGTATCATTATAAATTATGAAATGCTAGAATTCCAGAAGAGTAAAAACTGCATATGAGCTAATAAGCAATTGAAAGATGCATGGTGAGTGTAAATTGCCTAAAACATATTACCAAGGATGACTTGAGTTCTGGACCAGGCCTGACTCAGGCTGGTTTAGTAGTTCAGACTTAGGATCAGAACAAAATGAGACACTAGTAGATCAAATAACATTTATCAAAAGAAGTTTACTCAGCAGAGACCTGTAAAGTATACTCAGCAAAAATACAGTATTCATTTAGCTGGGTACAGCACCCTTTACCGCCACATTTGACATGGTAGGGCACTTAGTTAGAAGTGTAGGTTGAGTTACATGGCAGCAGGATATTTGTCAAGCTTGAGGTATACTGACAATTCATGAACTGGGTTATATGTTTTGAGAAAACTGATAAGCTACATCTATGGTTTGAATCTTAGTTTCCTAGACCAATTCAGTCTCCAGGATCATTTCCTTACCTTTTTAGAGGAAAATTATCCTATGTGGCAGGGACTTTCCTATCTTACTTACATGAGTCTCAAACAGATCAACAGTAGATGTTGCTTCTGTCACAACTTGTGAGTGAGAATTATATAATAATAATGATGATAATATTAGCTAATATTTGTATAGCACTATGTGCCAGCACTGGGCTATTATATTGTTTGGTCCTTAAAACAACCCTGGAGGGGCAGCTAGGTGACACAGTGGATAGAGCACTGGCCCTGAAGACAGGAGGACCTGAGTTCAAATCTGGCCTCAGACCACTTGACACTTATTAGCTGTGTGACCCTGGGCAAGTCACTTAACCCCAATTGCAAAAAAAAAAAAAATTAAAAAAACAACCCTGGGAGATAATTGCTATTTTTATCCCCATTTTACAAATGAACAAAAAGAGGTTAAATGACTTGCCCAGGGTCACACAGCTAGTAAGTGTCTGGGGTCACATTTGAATTCAGCTCTTCCTGACTCCAGGCCTGGCACCCTATCTACTGCACCACCTAGCTGCCTCTAATGTGGCATAAAATATATCACTAAAGATATGTATGCCAGGAAAAGGAGGAAAGCAAGAATGAGGACAAGAAGTGGACTGCTCATATGTTACTTGAGTATCCAAAAATTATTAAAAGAACTGAGGGAGGGTCTTCAATATGTTGGTTAAAACCTCTATGGAAGATTTATAGAAAGATATGAACAAGGTACAGATGAGAAGATGTGTATGGGTTGCAATCTGTATCACTGGAGAGAATATCTGTGCCAATCAAATCATAGGATCATTGAACTATTGAGCCATACACAATATTATTTGTGTATGAGTTTGGTGTATTTATATAGAGTATGTTTTATCTATATCCATATCACCTATAGTTATATCTCTATCTCTGTCTATATCACTACTTTGTCTTTTGTACAAAGAACTTAAAGTATTATGAGATGCTTACTGGTACTTTATAGCAAACTATTTCACTTTGAATTACCTTAGTATCTTTATGTAAGGTCACTTGCAATACATTAACTATATTAGCAAATTAGTTTAATTCATTATTAATATTGTATAAGTTGTTAACATTTTATTGCTAATAATTTTCAAAGATAGTTTTAATTAATAAGCACTTAATATAAGATCCAAATTATGAAGCCCATATTTGAATTGTAATGTTTCTATGTTTAAATTAGTTTTAAATGCACATTGATGGGCTCTAGAAAAGAGTATAAAATTGATTTAAGATTATATATATGGTGATAGATTTAGAGAATTCTTTCAACTTAACTCTGAAAAAAATCAACGCCCTTAAAAATTATTGATCAAATTTTTAAACATCCCAGTAGATGATGATTGATGATGATGGTTCCCATTTTACAAAGAATATACAGAGATATTATCCATAGTCTTATCCTAAGTCATCAGTATTGATAATAAAACAACTGACTCCTGGAATTGTCTCCTTCAATATCCCTGCCTTTCCTGATATAATTTTATTGTATTCCAACTAAAGTTTTCTTAGTGATTATTTTAAGTCTCTTACGGAGACAGAGAATATCTCTGGGTACGCATTCCTGTGTGTAGGAAGCCTCGCCTGTTTATTCCTTTTTTTTTTTTTAATTTTCGTATTAGTCATGTTGTAAGGAAGAATTAGAACCAGTAGGAGGAACCACAAGAAAAAGGAAACAAAACAAAACAGAAGAAAAAAAATTAGCAAATAGTTTGCTTCAATATGCATTCAAACTCCATAGTTCCGTCTTTGGTTGTAAATAGTATTTTCCATCATGAGACCTTTGGAGATGTCTTAGATCCTTGCATTGCTGAGAAGGGCTAAGTCTATCAATGTTAGTGATTGCACAACTTGGCTGTTACTGTGTACAATGTTCTCCTGGTTCTGCTTACTTCACCCAGCATTAGTCCATATAGGTCTTCCCAGGTTTTTCTGAAGTCCACCTGCTCATCATTTCTTATAGAATAATAGTATTCCATTACATTCATATACTACAACTTGTTCAGCCATTCTGCAATTGATGGGCATCCCCTCAATTTCCAATTCTTTGCCACCACAAAAAGAGCTGCTATAAATATTTTTGTACGTGTGGGTCCTTTTCCCATTTGGATGATCTCTTTGGAATACAGCCCTAGAAGTGGCATTGCTGGGTCAAAGGGGATGTACATTTTTATAGCACTTTGGGCATAGTTCCAAATTGCTCTCCAAAATGGTTGTATCATTTCACAACTCCACCAACAATGCATTTGCGTTCCAATTTTCCCACATCTTCTCCAACATTTATCATTTTCCTGATAGGTGTGATGTGGTACCTCAGAGTTGTTTTGATTTACATTTCTTTAATCAATAGTGATTTAGAGCATTTTTTCATATGACTATAGATGACTTTAATTTCTTCCTGTGACAACTGCCTGTTCATATCCTTTGACCATTTATCAATTGTGGAATGATTTGTATTCTTATAAATTTGACTTAATTCTTTCTATATTTTAGAAATGAGGCCCTTATCAGAGAGACTGGTTGTAAAAATTCCCAGTTTTCTACTTCCCTCCTAATCTTGGTTGCATTGGCTTTGTTTGTTCAAAACCTTTTCAATTTAATGTAATCAAAATTATCCATTTTGCATTTCATAATGTTCTCTATCTCCTGTTTGGTCATGAATTCTTCTGTTCTCCATAAATCTTACAGGTAAACTATTCCTTGCTCTCTCAGTTTACTTATAGTATCAGCCTTTATATCTAAATTATGAACCTATTTTGGCTTTGTTTTGGTATATGGTGTGAGAATTTTGGTCTATGCCTAGTTTCTACCCTACTCTTTCTGTTTTCCCGCAGTTTTTGTCAAATAGTGAGTTCTTATCCCAGAAGCTGGGTCTTTGGGTTTATCAAATAATAGATTACTATAGTCATTGACTATTGTCTTGTGTACCTGACATAATCCACTGATCTACCACTCTGTTTCTTATCCAGTACCAAGTAGTTCTGATGATTGATCCTGTTTATTCTTTACCTGAAATAGTTTCTAAGTCAAGTGTTGAAAGGGTCTTAAGCTCTAGGAATTAGTCTATCCGAGTTACTGAATATACTCTAGAAATAATGATGAGATCAAACTGTGCATTGTAGTTGCTAGTTGCTAGTTATGTATAGGTGTACATGCATCTTTGATCTTATGATCCTTTCCTCCTACTGAGTCATTTAAAATTCACAGATTGTTGGAACTGGAAGGAAATTTAGAGATTTTAATATAGCTCCCTTCCTCATTTTACAGATAAAGAAACTGAGACCCAGAGAAGTAAAGGAAACCAGGCTAGAGATTTCGTAACTGCTTAACCCATTGTGGTAATTATAGAATCTCAGAAACTGGAAAGGATCTCAGAGGACATCTTGTCGAAATGCGACATGAATCGCAAATACTCTCTACAACATTCCCAACAATTAATCATTCAGTCTCTACTGGAAGACCTCTAGTAATAGAGAACTCACCACCTCCGTGCAGCCCATTCCATTTTTGGGTAGCTCTAATTGTAAAAAAACTATAGTTATAGTTTGTTTAAAGTTCTAGAGGTGAAACAAAATAGAATACAAAAGGAGACAACAAGGTCAGTGAACTGTGGGAGACACTTGTAAAGGTGTACCCCAAAGGAGCTAATTGGGTAAGAGGAGGCAGGGTGGGTGACCAGAGAAAATTCAGAACTCCAAAAGTCTGAGATTAAACCAAGAACTAATTTGTTGTAGGACTCTTGTACAGAAAGAAGGCAAGTTCAGAATCAGAAAAATTCAGAACTGAGGTCAGGGTATAGAAGTCAATATAAGGAGGTATTACAATCAGGTTTCAAGGGAAAAAAAGGTTGGGGTTATTCACAGGTGCAGAGGAAGTCTAACTTCCTTCTTTTTTTAAAATTTAATATTTTATTCCCCCTCAATTACATGTAAACACAATTTTTAACATTTATTTTAAAAAACACTTTTGAGTTCCAAATTCTCTCCTTTCCTCCCCTCCCCCTGTCATTGAGAAGTAGAGCAATTTTATATAGGTTATATATAGGTTTATCTATGTGCGGTCATGCAAAACATATTTCAATGTTTCCACTTTCTTCTTTTTCAAGTGTGATAGAAGCCCAAAAGTCATAGACAGTTGGGGTTTAAAGGGCTCTTGTTCTACAGAGCCATATGTGTCTGAGTGTTAATTTCATCAGCACATTAGTCTTTTCGGTATATAAGCACCAGCAGAAGATAGCATATCTACTTGTGTAAAAGAAACTGGTGGTATCTTATGGGTTATATCCCATCTAAGCACATTATTTTCATACTGAATAAAGCATTACCTAATAACATTAAAGACAATGATATTTTTTGTTATTTAAATAGTAAAGCAATAATGACTTATGTAATCATATTCCAAGGTCTTGAATATTATAGTAATCTTGTCCTAAAAGGTGCCTTAATGTTTTTAGAATTAATTTTACTCCTTTCTTCTCCTTAGCTTCTAGGGAATAACTTAGAGAAGAATCTGGTATAGTTGCAAAACTTCAAAAGAATGAAAAAATGGCTATATAATTATTATTCTGATAGAGAGGTTTTCTTTTTCTTGAGCATAAATGACAAATAAGTAGATTTATGGGTACATGAGAGAATGAGAGCTACAAGGAGTTGAAACACTGTGTATTCATTGAATAGCACTTGATATTTCTGTGATAAAACAAAACACTCCTAAATACTGAGAAAAGCAAACTGTGGAATACAGTGGCAAATTCCTTCATAGCAGTTTCTAGCACCAGACTGCAGTGTGAAAGGAATTAAGGAGTTGAAACATGGAGGAAGGGAGATGATAACACTTGGAAAAATACAAATTCTCTGTTTTCTTTCTACCCTGAGATGAAATTTTGATACTAAGTTTTTAGATGTCAGCTTGCTAGACAGATCCTTAAGTAGGCTGAAAATATAAAGAAATATTGGATTAGATTCAGGACTAGACAGAGAAATGGCCTATTCCACAGTATTGCACAAACTTTTTAGTTTGGAGCAAACTACTCCTCCAAGATTCAAAGTACTGAAAAAATAATTTCCAAATAAATGTTGGCATTTCAATCAATAAGCAGTTATTAAGCAACTACTATGTGCTTACTATGTGTCAAGCACTGTGCTTGGGATACAAAGGTTATCCCAAGGGGTACACAGATAGAAGTGAAATTGTCTGCCCTCAAGGAGCTTACATTCTGTTGGGGGAGACATCTTGTACATATGTGGGCATATACAAAAGAAATACAAGGTGATTTTAAGGTGAGGATACTAGCAGGTGTTCTCAAGTAGAAGGGAGATACATTAAGGGGGCTGGGGAAAATCTTCTCATAGATGTAGGATTTTATCTGAGATTTGAAGGAAGCCAGAGATGAAGAGGGAGAGTATTCCATTCATGGGAGACAACCAATAAAAATATTTGGTGTCTGGAAATGGAGTGTTGTGTTCAAGAAATGGCAAAGAGGCTAATGTCACTGGATCACAAAGTATATGAAGTCACAGAGGCATTTAGGCAGTGCAGTGGAGAGAGTGCTGGGCCTGGAGTCAGGACAGACCTGAGTTCAAATATGGCTTCAGAAACTTACTAGCTATGTGGTCCTGTAAATGTCACTTAACCTCTGTTTGCCTCAGTTTCTTTCTCTGTAAAATGGGGATAATAATTACATCTACCTTCCAGGGTAGTTGCAAGAGTAAAATGAGAATATTTGGAAAGCTCTTAGTATAATGCCTGGCACATAGTAGGTTCTTAATAAATTCTTGTTTTTTTCCTTCCATCACAGAGTAGGTGTAAGAAAACTGGAAAGGCAAGAAGGAGCTATAAAGATTATGCAGGACCTTGAAAGTCAAACAGAGGATTTGATATTTGGTCCTGTAGGTAATAAGGGGTCAGTGGATTTATGGAAAAGGGGATGATATGGTCTGTCCCACAATGTGACAGCTGAATGGAGACAGGACTGTGATGGGGACAGATTTGAAGTAGGGAGACCAAGAAAAAGCCAATTCTAATAGTTCTGGAATGAAGTAATGAGGGCCTGCACTAGGGTGGTAGCAGTGTAGAAGGAGAAAAGGGGTGCCATATATGAAATGTTACAAAGGTGAAATTGATGATACTTGCCAACATATTGTATATGATATGTAAGAAGAAGTAAGGAGCTGAAGATAACATCTTGGTTGTCAACCTGGATCACTGGGAGGATGGTGGTACCCTTTGAAATAATAAGGAAATTCTGAAGAGGTGAAGGTTTGGGGATAAAAAGATAAATGAGTTCAATTTTGGTCATGTTGGGTTTAAGATGTATACAACACATCCAGTTCAAGATATCTAATAAGCAGTTGCTGATGTGAGTTTGGAGGTCAAAAAATAGGTTAGGGCTAGATAAGTAGACAATCATGAGGATAAAGTTGATAACTGAATCCATGGAAACTGATGAGATCACTAAATGAATGATATAGAGGGAGAAGAGAGGAGGGCCAAGGACCCTGTCCTGGGGAGCACTCACAATTAGCGGGTGTGACCTGGATGAGGATCCAGCAAAGGAGACTGATAAGGAGTGGTCAGACAGGTAGGAGGAGAACCAGGATAGGATAGTGTTATAAAAATCTAAAGAGAAGAAAGTATCAAGGAATAAAGGGTGACCAATAGGATCAAAAGCTGCAGGTGAAGGTGAAGAAGAATGAGGGTTGAGAAAAAGCCATTAGATTTGGCATTTAAGACATTATTGGTGACTTCAAAGAGAGCAATTTTCATTGAGTGATGAAGTCAGAAAACAAAATATAGATAATTAACATGAGAATGAGAAGGAAGGAAGTTGAGGAAGCTGTTGTAGATGGACTTCTCAAGGAGTTTAGCTACAAAAGGTTGGCAAAATATGGAGCAGTGGTAAGCAGGGATGGCTGGGTTGAGTGAGGGTTTTTTTTTTTTTAATAAGGGAGACATGGGCATGTTTGTAGGCAAACATACAGCAGCAATCAGTTGACAAGGAGAGGCTGAAGATAAGTGAAAGAGGATGAGGATTTAAAAGGGACCCTTGGGAGAAGAAGACTGCATGGAGTTGAAATGGTTTACCAAGAAGTCAAGATGGGGAAGGGAGAAGAATGTAGCCAATGCAACAGGTAGCCTTGGAAAGAACTGAAGAGTTGAGGGATTGGAGATAATAATGAGGACAAAGAACAGGGTTTGGAATGGCAAGACAACAAGAGAGGTGGAATGACAACAGGTTGTGATCAGATAAGGGAATTTCAGAATTCACGAAAATGGAAGTGGAGCATTTGTGGTTGATGGCAAGACCAAGGGAAGGACCATCTCTATATGTAGCTAAGGTAGTGTGGAAAAGTAGGTCATGCGATATGAATAAGCTGAGAAAATAGGAGGTTAGGGTATTTGAGAGAGTATCAATATTTATTTTGAAGTCTCTTAGTGTGAGGGCAGGAGTTGGAAAGGAAAGACTGTGAGCCAGACACTGAACTCAGTGATCACCAGTATTATTAGCTACACAAAGGTTAAGAAGAAATGATGATTAAGAGAAAACCATTAGATTTGTTGATTTAGTGATGACTGCTCACTTTGGAGAGGGCTGTTTCAATTGAATAATGAGGTCAAAAGCCAAATGGCAGATGGTTTAAAAGACAGTGAATGCAACTAGTGTAGTTGCCTTTTAAAAGGAATTTGGATAAGAAAAGGAAAAGAGACATTTTATAATATCTAATAACAAAATAATAAGGATAATAAGACAGTAAGGTTTTTTTTTAAGGATGGGGATTAAATTGCAAAAATTATATCTTATAATAAAGTGGGTAGAAAAATGTCAGTCTCAAATGATATTATTATTATTATTATTATTATTATTATTAAGTTTGTTATCTGCAAAATGAGGTTAAGGGCCCTTCCATCTTAGTATTCTAGGCTTCTATAACTTGTTTTCTTTCCTAGTTCCTTAAGCTTTGAACCCAGAGTTTGACATTAAAATATTAAGTGCTTACTTCTGACTTCTGAACTAAATTCCTATATCAGGGGGTCAACTTTTTTTTTTTCTGAGAATATGTTTTTAAAATAAAAGATAACTGTGGCTTAGGAGTTAGAAGATTGGGTTGGGCAAGTCACTTAACCACTCAGTACCTCAAGGAACTATGTAAGGTGATAATTTCCTTCCCATATTTCACTACTACAATGGTATTTTAAAAATTATAACAATTTTGAACAGAATACAATTAGATTTTCACACAGAGAAATGATGTGGTTTCTCCACATAGGGAGATAAGGAACTGAGGAAACCAATTGAGTCTCTAGTGACCAACCTGCTCTGCTATTATCAGGATGATGTACTCTGCTAACCTTGCCTGTATGTATCATAGATAACCAAGATCATAGTTCTAGAGGGGCCCTTGGAAGAGGCCAATTATACAATGCCTTCATTTTAGAAATGAGGAAACTATGAATCAAGGAAGCTAAGTAATTTACCCACAGTGACATAGATGAAGTTTTTAAGGGTTTTTTGAGACTCCAAGTGTCATTGTTTAAATTACTAGTAGAAATATAATTATTTCCATATTTCCAAGCTAATGCTAGACCTCCTTCCCATTACAGAATTAACAATGTTCACTCATAAGGCATTCAATTAGCAGTGTTTCTTTCAATGTTGAAATTTTTTTTACTGGCTTTGAAAAATAAAACAAATGAAAGAAGTCTTAGAGAATTTAAACCTAATAAGATCAGCTTTAATAAATAATTGCAGAGAAATCTTTGTGTAAGTTATATACACTTTTACTTTGTGATAATTGAAAAATCAACTAAAATCAAGGCTGCAAAAATGAATTAATAATGAATGTGAGAGCTCCCTTAAAATGGGCAAATAAATGAAAGAGCAAGTTGAAATCGTATTTAGTTATACTGAAGTAAGCAGAAATATGGCTATTGTGTGAACGTGTTGTTTATGTTTGTTGGTCTGTGTAAAAGTTGTCAGTGAAAAGTTATAGAGTTGCCAAGAAATACATTGCTGAAGAGCTACCCCAAACAGATGAACATCTGAAATAATAAGGAAAAGGACATAAGGGCTAACCATTGTTCTCTCCTTACAGCAGCTTAAATTTGAGAACAGTTGAATGTCTGAGATGATAAAGAAAAGGATATCATACTGAAGGAAGAAGAAAAAAAAGACTTCAAAAAGGGAATTGATTGTTGAGGACTCAGAAGAACCAAGAAAGTGGTTTGATCTGCTTCCCCACCAGCTGTTCTTTCCGCCTAAGGATGACACCCTGAAACCTGCACCCTGTTAGGTGAAGCCACCTTGCTTGCTTTTCTTCTTTATCACTCTCCTGCCTGTCCCATCACCCCACCAGCTGCCTTGTCCTTGTGTTTTACAATTCCTTTACTCTCCCATGAAGCTACTGCCTTTGATTAGTCCTCGTTCTTGGTATATGACTGGTCGTCTATCTTCTTCTAGTCCCTTATTTCTTATTGACCTCTTTTATGCTTTTTCTTCTGTGCAGTTCAACATTTATAACATGTGGCAACCTGCTCAAGCATACCACACACCTCTCCATTGCCCTTTGGGCGATCCTGGTTTCAGTTGTTCAGAGGCTTTGGTATCCAATGGCTCATGATTAGACAATATCACTAGAAGAAAAGACATTATTACTAAAAAGACAAATGTTTTTCAGGGAAAAGTTTGGGGTCATAAGAAAAAAAAAAACCCTGAAAATTTCCAAAGACAATCAAGTTTATTCTGCTGCTATTTGATTCTGGGCCCAGTTCATTGCCTAGTCCCAATGTCTACCCAAGTTGTATATAGACTTGCTCATTGGATAAGAATCTCACATTTCGATTACCCTAAGCAAAGTTAGGGTTTATAGTTGGTCTAAAAACTGGATTATCCCTAGCACTCCTTTGCCACTTTTTGGATGAACTCTTTTTTTTTGTCATCACTGTAGAAGCAGAAGGCATATATATTTTTCTTTGTTTTATGAGTTGCCATTGCCATTCATCAAGTGGTTAAACTACTGGTGATGACCCTTTCTGTCCATAGTTAGACTATTCCTCAGAAAGCATGAGTAGTCTGTTTCCAATGTGGTAGAACCTACCACAGCTTGATCTTCAATAGAATAGCCTTCAAGAAGAACCAAACATCACCTCCATACCATAATGAAGTGGGAGAGTAATATCTTGTACCTCTAAGGTCCTAGAATTACAATACTAGAAGTGTTAGAGAATGAGTCTGACTCCTTATTTTACAGATAGGAAAAATGGGTCATTGAGAAATCAACTAACCCAAAATCATTCAGCTAGTCTGTTATTTTATGGAGAGACAAAAACGCACACTGGAAAGAGTATTAGCTTTGGTGTGAGAGGACCTGTCTACACATTCTGGTTCTGCTACTTCTTATCTGGTTGTCTTTGGGCAAGTAGACAAATTTCCTTGAGTCTTTCTCCAATTATAAAGTGAGGTCATTGCTAGATAATGTCTACTTGGCTCTGAATCTATGATCCTATGACTAACTTAAATTTCCTGATGTATTTGCCATTGTTTAGTCAACCACTTTAGGATCTTTCAATGAATGAATTTTGGAACCTGACTGGTATTTTCCACGGTTGAGGGAATGTTCAATTAAGAAATTCTCTCTAATTCAGATCAGCAGCTCCTCTGCAACTTAACGTCTTAGAAAGGCTTAATGTCTTTCTCAATTCATAAAAAAGTTTAAATGATTTGCCCAGAGTTACATAGTCAGTACCAAAGGTAGGCCTTAAATTCAGGTCTTCCTGTCCCTGAGGCCAGTTCTCTGACTACCTTACCAGAACTCTACAATGAATAGTTTTTAGAAAAGTTAAATAACCAGTGTCGCATAATGGATAGGATTTTGGAATCAAAGACCTTGCTTGAGGTCCTGTCTCTAATACTTTTAAGTTGTGAGATCATGGATAAGTCCCTTACCCTCTCTGAGTTATGTTTTCATCTGTGAAGTAAGGATGTGTGTGTGGACCAGACAGTCTCAGGTCTAAATCTATGGTTCTGTATATAGGGGGTAAACATTATCATTTAGGGAGAAAGAGGAATGGAAAAAAAATGAAGTGCCCTTGAATATAGTCCTGTGAATTCTCTTGGACAAGATATAGAAAATAAAGTCCCCTACATTTTTATAAAAATCAAATGGGACTTTTTATGGAGCCAAGTATCACCTTAAGACAGTATTATATTCCTTTATCACAAGATTATAATATGAGCTTGTTCCAAATAAATACACCTAGCTGCCAATGCACTCAGATGCAATATCCCAAATAGCATTGGCATTGCAAACCATGTGAATATTTAGAGTGAAATAAGATTCTATTTCCAGCAGATACCTCCCCTGCATATGGTGTCTTCACCATTGTGGGTCTCTTTCCAAGTGTTCCATAGCTCCAACTATATTTGGAAATAGAGAAGGATTCAAGGGGGTAAAATTTTCATTAAGGGCACAAAAATGTCCTTATTATATCACCTCTTAAAGGTGATGGCTACTTAGAAGATAATATTTTGCACTTGGTTATTTGCTATGTGGTTGATATAATAATACTGTAGCAATCTTGCCAACACCCCAAAAGAAGAAATTCCAATTGTTAATGAATTCCTGATTGAATTGCTTTACACCCAACAACTGGAAAAGACATGCAAAGTGGTGATATAATAGAAGCAATACCAGGCTATTTATCAAAAAGACCTAGGTCCTAACTTTGACACCACTACCCATTAGCACTAGCTGTGTGACAACTCAATTTCTTTGTGCCTCATTTGTCTAATCTACAAAAAAGAAGATAATAATACCTGTCCTCATTTAACTCATGAAGTTGTTATAAGGATTAAAGTAATGACATGCTACATATACAAAGACATTTTGTGAACTGTTATATGCTATATGTTATATATATATGCACATATATGTACACATATGTGTATCTTTATATAGCTTCATAGAGAGAGACAGTGTGGTATAGTACATAAGGCCTTGGAGTCAAGAAAACTGACATGAGTTCCACATGCCTCCTGACACAAAATAATTGTGTGAATGTAGGTTATTTACTTATCCCCTGGGTGGCCCTGGAAACTCTATAAAACTGTAAATTAAGGATGAGCTATCAATCTGCTCTGGTGAGGGAGTGTTCACACTGGGAGTGGGTCTTCAGGGAGGACTAGCTCCTCTGGTGTGAGGGCTTGCTGAGCCCTTTTCAAGGCTGCATATCCACCTTTGGTGTCCAACTGGTCACCCAGCTCCCACCTGTGACTCCAAGAGGCTGTAACATGTGCATCAGCCACACCCCTGTAAAACCATCTTAGAAGTTGAGCTAACCCAGGTTGAGGGTAACTGATAGGCCTCAAAACCATTGGTGAGCTAGGGGGTTGTCTACCCCAAGCATTGAAGACTTCCCCTGGTGGAATGGGCCCATGAGAACAGTTTGTTCCAATAGCCATGAAATTCAGCTGAATTAGGTGCTGTGGAACACAGAGCTTAGTTAGACATCGAAGATGTCAATGACATTACTGCATCCTGGGTCAGTTGTCTTGACTTTTGTCTTACCACTGGATTTCAATGACTCTGGAAGAGAGAGTAAGGCTGATGACTTTGCCTCACTTAAATCCAATTCACACACAAGCCAACACATCACCTGTGATGTCACTAGTCCTCTTCAAAAATGAAGGACAAACAACATTTATTCAAACTATTATCCATGCTAAAAAGAAAGGCCTCTTGATACAGTGAAAAAAGCTGGTGTCTAAGAACATGAGTTCAAATTCTGCCTCTGTAGCTTACTAACTATATGACTCTGGAGAAGTTACTTAATCTCCCTGGGCCTCAGTTTCCTTAACTGTAAAATGGAAGAGATGACCTATCACATCCCTTTCCACTCTAATCTGTGTTCCTGTGAATCTGTGACTTTACCTTCTACCCTTTCTAGTTTTTTTTTTAATTGGGCAGTGGGGATTAAGTGACTTGCCCAGGGTCACACAGCTAGTAAGTGTTATGTGCCTCCTGAATCCGGGGCTGGTGTTCTATCCACTGCACCACCTAGCTACCCCCACCCTTTCTAATCTTGACCCTATAATTAACCTGCTCAACTGATTATTTTCCTCTACTCTTAAATCGTTTGCTTCTTTTTCTTATCCACACCAATATCCTACCAAGCCTCAACCCTGACTTGATTTCACCATCCATTTCCTCTGTCATGCTATTGGATGGATCTAAAAGAAGTCATGTAACTAAACTGACTGGATCAAATCCAAATTTATGTTGTTTCATCTCCACTGGGCCCTCATTGCAGCAAGGCGGTCCTTCCAGTCTCTTTCCTAATCAGTTCTATACCCCATTTGCCAAGCTCTCTAACTCAAACCTCCCACACCCCAGCTCCTCTCTCACCCTCTCGGCTGAGGACCTACCTTCACATTTGATTAAGAAAATAGAAGCCATTCTCTATGAGCTTCTTCTTTCCCCCTTTGCTATATCTCAAAACTCCTGATGTTCTCCCTCATTCTCTACTTCTTTACTCCAGTCTCTAATGAAAAGGTGGCCCTTTCCTCACCAAGGCTAAACTCGCTATATGAAACCTTCATCTGCTCCACTCCAATGTTCTCCTGCAGATTGCCCCCACAATTGGATTCTATCTCTCTCTAATGTTCAACCTCTCCCTGTCTACTAGTCCAATCTCAACTAGTCCAGCCTACAAACACAAAGACAAAAAGTCTAAGACTCTTTGTCCTTTAAAAAATAAATCTTCCTATGCTCTCCACCTCTTTCATAGCCAAACTTCTAGAAATAGCAGTCTATACTCATTGCTTCCTTTTTTCTTTCCTCTTACTAATCAACTCTTAGAAGTCTGACTTCTACCCTAATCACTTAACTGAAACTGTTTGTCATTACCAATGATCTCTTAACCACCAAATATAATGGGCTTTTAAAAATCCTTTCTTCTTGACCTCTGTAGCATTTACTACTATAGCCCACCCTCTCCTCTTTGTCTAGTTTTTTGTGACACTGCTGTGACTTTATGCTCCTCCTATGTGACTGACTATCCTTTCTCAGACTTATTTGCTAGATTATCATTCATTTCACAGCCCTGTGAGTGCATTTCCATGGCGCTATGTTGGGACCTCTTTTTTTCTCAGTCTACACTCTCTTACTAGGTAACCTCATCTAATTTAGATTTACCAGATTTAGCTGAAGAGGAATAAATTGGATAACCAAGAAGGTTTATGTAGCAAACATCAGAAAGTGTTTGAAGCTACTAAACATTTTGTTTTGTTTCTTTGATTATCAAGGCCTAATATAATATATTCATTTAAAACTGAAGTGCTCTCAAGTCTAAGGAAGAAAATTGAGGATGAAAAAATTTATTCACTGGCATTCTCCAAGCAAATATTTTACACTGAGGAAGCGAATTAATTTTAGTAACTCAAAAAGGAACATTAACTCTTTTAGCCTCCTTAGGACCTCCTAGTACAAACATGAAAGAGTTTTTGCTCCGCAGCTGCCTAATTTATCACCAGAGGTTAATTATACAATGAGAAAGTCTGTTAACAATTGTATGTTATCCCCAATAAACAAATCCTTGAATTTGAACAATTTGTTGAACAAATCCAGTTCAACATGTTATGTCAAATCCATACTATTGTATTGCTATAATTGTATAAAAGTATAAAGCAAATATTCCACCTGATGAGGGTTCAGAACATATTCCAATCTTGCAAACATATTTACAGGCCTGACACTTTTTCTTTGGTACATCCAAAGTCCAAAGATACTTTTGATGGTACAGTGTGATTTGTCAATCAATCAGTTAACAAATATTTACTAAGCATCTGCTGTATTCCTATTTCCAGTGTAAACAAGTACTAAGTACTAGCAGAAACAGAAATGGCACAGTTCTAGAAACTGGACAATGGCAAGATGCTGTGTATCTCCTTTAGCCCTTCCTTTCAGGCTGACCATTCATGCTAATTTAAAGAGGACTTACCAACTGCCACTCCCAAAATTGGCAAGAGCTTGTTGGGATCGGGACAGTACTTGGTGCCTTGCTGAACATGATGATTGGAATTAGTTATTATGGAGTCAAAATGAAAAAAGTTGAAGACAGGTGTCACTAAAGCCAGAGGCAAAATAGTTAGAGGGACTATAACAGGAAAAGGGGGATGGTGGTGCAATTGGATGTTTAAGTTTGGTTTGTGTGAAGAAAATAATCATATATAGACATAAAGAGAGGTTGTGTGGCACAGTGGAAAGAGCTACAGATTCATTTAGAGGAGAGCCACATTTCTAGCTGTGTGACTGTAGGTAAGTCACTTAACTTTCTGAAGTTAGGTTCCTCACTTGGGTTTGATGATTACCGTAGAATTAATATTTGTATTACATGCCTGCAAGGTTGTTTTGAGTTATGAATTGCTTCTTTGCCACTATCACATTTCATCTTAGATTGTAAGCTCCTGGAGAACAGGGTTCTGCCTGATCTTTCATTTTGCAACCTGAATACCTAGCACAGTGCCTTGCATATATTTGGAATTTAATGAATGTTTGTGGAATTTGAAGTGCTTTGTAAACTTTAGAGCACTGTATAAATGTCAGTCATCCAACAAGCATTTATTAAGGCATCTACTGTGTGCCTGGTGCTGTGTTAAGCCCTGGGGATGCATAGAAAGTCAAAAAAGCCTTACCTTCAAGGAGCTCACATTCTAATGGGGAAGACGACATGCAAACAACTATGTACAAATAAAATATATATGGGGTAAAATGGAGGTAATTTCAGAGGGAAGGCCCTAGTGCATTAGGGGTGACTGGGAAAGGATTCTTGAAGAATGTAGGATTTTAGCTAAGACTTGAAGGAAGTCAGAGAATCGAGAAGACAGAAATGAAGAGGAAGAGAATTCCTGGGATGTGGGACAGCCAGTGAAATGCTTGGAGTTGGCACATGGTTTGTTGTTCGTGAGCAACAGCAAGGAGGACAGTGTCACTGAATCAAAGAGAACATGGAGTTGCAGAGTAGGTGTAAGAAGATTGGAAAGGTGGGAGGGGTCAGGCTGTGAAGGACTTTTTCCTCTTTTAAAAAACGTTTTGTTTGATTTAATCAGCAAAAATCCGCCTTCTTACTCTCCCATCCCATTCCTCTCCCCTCCCAATTGAGAACACAAGAAAAATAAAACCCTCACCTCTCTGTCATGAGGTGAATAGCATATTTCATCATTTGTCCTCTGCAATCATGATTAGTCATTACACTCATAAGAAATCAGTACAACAATATTCCATCACATTTGTATACATTTGTATTCATCTATTCCCCAATTTATAGACACCCCCTTGGATTCCCATTCTTTGCCACTTCAAAAAGAGCTATGTTTTTGTATATTCATAGAGTCAGTTTTGCTTATGACTAATCCTTCCCTTTATCCTCCCTCAAATTCCCCTTTCCCTTTTTCCCCTTTCTGTCCTATTTCTCTGTTGAGTGAAATGTATTTCTGTACCCAGCTCTACGTGCATTCTTCCTTCTTTTGACCAGTTCCGATGAGAGTGAAGTTCAAGTGTCAGCCACTCCTTCCAATTCCCTCCTTTTTTTGTGTAGATATTTACTTGTGTTATAGAGGAATATAATTACTATTAATAATGGGTAGTTATTTGTTGTTCAGTCATTTCAGTTGTGTCCAACTCTTAATGACTCCATTTGGGGTTTTCTTGGCAAAGATACTGGAGTGATTTGCCATTTCCTTTTTCCAGCTCATTTTACAGGCGAGGAACTGAAGAAGTAAACAGGGTTAAGTGACTTGCTCAGAGTCACATAGCTGTAAGTGTGAGGCCAGATTTGAACTCAGGAAGATGAGTCTTTCTGACTGCAGGCCTGGTGCTCTATCCTCTGCACCACCTAGCTGCTGTAATGGATAATTATGTGAGATAATTTTCCCTAACCTTCCTTTCCCTTCCCACCACCCCCTATCTACTGTATTCTTCTTCCTCTCTTTCTTTCTTTTCTTAAGATCGTCATGATGTAACAGAACCACTCTCAGGTCTTGTCTAATTGGATTCCTTTTATGATCCCTGAAGGTAATAGAGATCAGATGGGACATGTGTATCATACACCTACATTTGAAAGCAAGTATTTTATCTTTGTTTAGTCCTTTATCATTGTTCATTCATCTTTACCATTTTATTTATTTTTAGTCTTGTGGTTGAACTTTTAAGTTTTTCCGTAGTGCTGGTCTTTTCATCAGTACTGCTTGGAAGTCCTCTATTTCATTGAAGATCCATTTCCCTCTCCCTGTAGCATTATACTTAGTTTTGCTGGGTAAATTATTCTTGGCTATAAGATTATATCTTTTGTCTTTTGGAATACTGTGTTCCAAATTCTCCACTCCTTCATTGTGGTAACTGCTTAATCATGTGTGATCCTGTCTGTGGCTCCTTGGTGCTTGATTGTTTCTTTCTGGCAGCTGTAGTATTTTTTTTTTTAACCTGGGAACTCTGGATTTTGGCTAAGATCTTCCTAGGAGTTTTCATTTTGGGGTTTCTTTCAGGAGGTGACCAGGGGATTCTATTTCCACTTTGCCCTCTGGTTCTAAGAGATCTGGGAAGTTTTCTTTTAAGATTTCTTGATAGGGGAAGCTAGGTGGCACAGTGGATAGAACTCCAGCCTTGGAGTCAGGAGGACCTGAGTTCAAATTTGGCCTCAGACACTTAACACTTACTAGCTGTGTGACCCTGGGCAAGTCACTTAACCCCAATTGCCTCATCAAAAAAAAAATCTCTTGAAATATGATATATGATAGTCCAATGACTATCTGATAGAAAACAACAGTGATAGAGTGATAATTTTTTCTCCTCTTCAGTCTGTTTTCCTGGTCAAATGTTTGCGTTATGCGATAACTTAAATTTTCTTCTATTTTTTTCAGTATTTTTATTTTATTTTATATTATTATTTCTTGTTACCTCTTGGAGTCATTAGCTTCTATTTGGTCCATTCTAATTTTAAGGGTGTTTTTTGCTCAGGCGAGGTTTTGTACTACTTGTGCCAAGCTGTTCATTCCAATTCTTTCTTCCATAGCTCTCATTTCTTTTCCAATATATCATCCTCAAGTGCCCTATTTTTTAAAACTACTCATTTCATTTCTTTCGAGAATTCTAGTTGGACTTTTGCCCAGGCTCTGTTTTTCTCTGAGGCTTTGCTTATAGGTGTTTGGAGTAATTTTTTTCTTTTGGGTTTGTGTCATGAGCTTCCCTGCCATCATGATAGAACTTTATGGTGGAATTCTTTTTGTTTATCAGTGCACTCTTCCATTCTTTCAGCCTACTTCCGGACTTTAGACTTGATATTAGGGCTGGACTGTGTGGGACTTCTGGAAGAAAGTTCCAGGCTGGTCCTGTTGTTGCTTTCTTGAGATATTGAATTTCGTGTTATTCTGGAATCCCAGGGTCAGGCTGGGGAACTGCCAATTTTCAGTGATCCCAGAGTAGTATGATCCAAGGCAAGTATGATTCCAATTCCCTCCCTGGCCTGAGATCTGCAAGTTACTGACCTGGGTCTGGGTTTGATGAAGACTAGGCTGCTGCTGGATTTAGCCCCTGTCAGTCAGTTGGAAAGCTTTGTTGGTTCAGAGTGGCAGAAATGTGCTTTCTAGTACTCTGCTATCTTGGTTCTTCCTTTCCTTTCTTTTCCTCTTCCTCCTGCCCCACTTCCACTCCATGAAAGACTTTGATTGGTTTTGTATTTGATCCTGGAGTTAATAGGGAGCTATTGGAGTTTATTGACTGGGTAGGGGGAAGGGTAACATTATCAGACCCAAAACATTAGGAAAAATGAGTTTGATAGCTGATTAGAGGATGGACTGGAGGAGAGAGAGAAACTTGAGGCAGGGAAACTAACTATAAGGCTATTGCAATAGTCCAGGCATGAGGTGGTCAGGGCCTTACCAAGGTGGTAGCAGTGGCAAAGTTGAGGAGGGCAATGTTGCAAAGGCAGAATCAGCAGGACTTGGTAACAATTGCATATATGAGGGAGTGGGAGAGAGTAAAGAATCAAAGATGCCCCCTAGGTTATGAATCTGTATGACTGGGAAGATAATTATGCCTCAGTAGTAATTAGAAAATTACAAAGTTGGAAGAGTTTTGGGGGGAGAGCTAATGAGTTCAGTTTTGTACATGTTGAATATAAGATGTCTATAGGACATCCAACTAGAAATGTCTAATAGGCAAATGGAGATGTGAGACTAGAGGGCAGGAGAGAGGTAATGTTTGCTGGATAAGTAGATATAAGAATCATCTGCATAGAGATGATAATTGGAACCATGGGAGCTGATGAGATCATCAAGTAAAATAATAAATTGTTTTTGTTTGTCCTTCATTTTCCAAGAGGACCAGTGACATCACAGGGTGATGTCTTGACTTGTATGTGAATTGGAGTTAAGTGAGGCAAAGTTGCACAAAGTTGTCAGCCTCACTCTTTCTTCCAGAGTTATCAAAGTGCTGTGGCAAGACAGTCAAGATGACTGGTGATGGCACAGGATGCAGTGGATGAACTTGGCATCTTCTTTGTCTGACCAAGCTCTAAGTACTCCACAGTGCCGGCTTCAGCTGCCTTTGTGTCCACCGGAACAAATTGTTCTCATCCATCCATTCCAGCAAGGGAAGTCTTTACAGGCTTTGGGTAGATATCGCCATAACTCACCAATGGGTTTGAGGCCTGTCAGTTACCCTCAACCTGGTTTAGCCTGTCTGCCAAGATAGTTTTACTGGGTGTGGCTACTGCATATGCTACAGCTGTTTGGAGCCATAGGTGAGAGATGGTGAGAGAGGGACACCATTGGTGGATGAGCAGCCCTGAAAAGGGCTTGGCAGCCTCTCATACAAGGAGCTAATCCTCCTTGAACATGCCATATACCCAGAGTGAAATATTATATAGAGGGAGAAAAGAAGAGGACTCAGGATAGAGCCCTAGAGACCTGGTTGAAGATTAAGTAAATGAGAATAAGAAGGAACAGTCAGGTAGGAGAAGAACCAGGACAGAGCAGCATCTTGAAAGCATAAAGAGAATCTTAAGGAGAAGAGAGTGATCAACAGTGTTAAAATGAAACATAAAGGTCAAAAAGGATGAGGACTGAGAAAAATTCAATACATTTGGCAATTAGATCATTGGTAACTTTAAAAAGAACAGTTTTAGCTTAATGAGTAGAATCCAGACTGTAGAGAATTAAGAAGAGACTGAGAGGAAAGAAAGTGAAAGGAACTGATTTTCGACATCCTTCTCAAAGAGTTTAGCCTTGAAAGGAAGCAAAGATATAGAATAATAGCTGGGCTGTTAGTTGGTTGGATCATGTGTTGGTATTGGCTTTTTGTTTGTTTTGGAAGGTTTTATTTTGAGGATATGAGAGACATTGGCATGTTTGTAGGCAGTAGAGAAGCAACTAGTGGGGGCAGCTAGGTGGCACAGTGGATAGGGCACCGGCCCTGAAGTCAGGAGGACCTGAGTTCAAATCCAGCCTCAGACCAAACACTTGACACGTACTAGCTGTGTGACCTTGGGCAAGTCACTTAACCCCAATTGCCTCACTTAAGAAAAAAAAGAGAGAGAGAAGCAACTAGTAAGGAAAGACATGAAGATAAGTGAAAGAATGGGGGATGATAGAGGAGGCAATCTGCTGGAGAAAACTGGTTGAAATAAGATCACTTACACAAGTAGAGGAATTCATCATGGCAAAGACTCGAACCAACTCTTTATGTGAGAAAGGGATAAAGGAGGAGTTAGTGGCAGAAGGCATTTGAATGAGGTCAGATGAGGAGGAGGAAGGGAGTAGAAGGAGCTCTCAGTGAATAGCTTAAATTTTTTTCCCCAGTGATATGTGAAGGAAGATTCTCAGATAAAAGGGCAGGGTGGAGGGGAGCCATGGGATGTTTAAGGAGGGATGAAAAGTTTGAAAAAGTCATTGTGGTGAGTGGGGTAGTGAGTCAATTAAGGAGGTGTAAAAAGATTGTCTTGCTGCAGGAGACCCAGTTGACATTATGTAACTTAAATTGTCATTGAGAAACTGCAAGTTGGCCAGTGTACATGGATTATAGAGTGTTGAGGACACTGATGTATAAGAAGAACAGAAGGGTGAGAAGGGGGAAATTGTGAGGGAGCTTCTGTGTTGAAATTGTATCTTGTTCTGGTCCCCCTGACCATTCTCTGCCTTCTAGTAAATACAGTAAAGTAAGTTTTATAGGTGGTCAGTATGAAGGAACAATAGCAGCAAATAAGATTACAAAGGGGAACCTGGAAGTCATGTACAAGCTATCCCAAAGATCAAAGGAGCATAATTTATAAATTGTATTATGTATTAACTAAAATTCATATCCTGGTAATGTGTGCTGAATCAGGGTCTAGTCACTGCCTGTCAAGGTTCTCAACCTGTGATATGTAAATTCCACACAAAATCTAGACCTCCACAGCAATATACCAGAACATCAACAAGGTGCTGATAACTTTGAGATGATGACTTTGATGTTTTGCCAATAACTTTGAGATGATTTGGATATGTTAATGAACTAACCCCAAGGTGGCATAGATAGGAAAACCTTATAAAAATGAGACCTTAAACTTTTGACCCCAAGCAGTCTTCAATCTCCATTGGGTCCATATCTCCCAGAGCTCCCAACTTGAATTTATGGTCAAGTAAATGATATTCTTTGCCTCTGCCTTCTCCATTCTCTTCCCCATGTTGCCTGCCTTCACCATCCCATTCCCCTGTCTCCAAGTCACTCTGTCTGCCTCTGTATTCCTCTTTACTTTTTGCTGCTTGTCTCTATGCCTTATTAAAGCAGAATTGCTGCTCCATTTCCCTCTGCCAATCATGTTCTTTCCTGGAGAGTACCCAAAGAACCAGCCTAGCCCAATTTCATAATTTCATAAATTAATTAACAAATTAATTAATTCAGCCTCAAGTGCCAAATATATAAGTTTATGTTTGTTCCTGATAATAGGAAGGTACTAGAACTCATTGAGTAGGAAGGTGACATGGTAAGACCTATTCTTTAGAAGAGATGACTTTGGCAGTTGAGTAGTAGATGAGTTGGAGTGGGGGAAAACTTGAGGCACAGAGAAGGCTTTCACAGTAGTCTAGGTGAGATGATGAATTCCTGAACTTGGGTAGTGGCTACATATGTAGAGAGGTGAGGATATATATGGGAGATATGTGGAGAGAGAAATGACAAGATGACAACTGATTGGATATGTAGAAGTGAGAGTGAAAAGTCAAGGGTGATATTGAAGTTGTGAGGTCCTCATCAGAGAAGGTATGGGAAGGGGGCTTGAGGCTTGAAAAGAGACAAGCAGGTTTGGAACAGCCACTATGGAGAGAGGGATAGTGAATCTACTATAGAGGAGTAAAATGAATGCTTTGCTGCAATGAAGGACTAAGATTAGATGAAATAATAACACATTTTCAGGGTATACAATCAGTATATTATTGACACTTAAAGATTTTTTTAAAGATTATAAAATAAAACTGCAAATATCCTAAGGAAACAGCTTATATTTATACTCTTCCAGGTCCAGGAAATCATTACTTTTGCTCATGTGATAGGGAACTGGAACACCTAAATAGCAGTCAGTTCCTTCTCATCTCCCATCATTTTTTTTTTGTTTTTTTTGCTTTTTTGGTGAGGCAGCGGGGGTTAAGGGACTTGCCAAGGGTCACACGGCTAGTAAGTGTCATGTGTCTGAGACTGGATTTGAACTCATGTCCTTCTGACTTCAAGGCCAGAGCTCTCTCCACTGCACCACCTAGCTGCCCTGTCCCATCGTTTTTATTAAAGTAGTTTTTTTCTCTTTTATTTTGTCTTATTTTTGTATATCATTAAACCATTTTTTTCTGATTCTGAAAATAAGTACAATGGGATGATTAAGCTTAATTTATTTTATCTGAAGTAGTTTTCTGTTCCCAAGATATCATATAAAATTTGCAATTGTAAACCATATAGCAAGATGGACAGCCCAGGGGACATAACTGTTAATTAATTTCTGTTTGTCAAAATAATTTAAGACATTAAATAAATATCCCACCTCCAATGGTTGATAAGCATGATAAAATGAACTTGGATGTACTCTAATTTCATAACATCTGCTGCACCTTTAATAGCCTGATCCTCACACTTAATGATAGTCATACATTTCTCCATGTAAGAATAAGAAATAAAATATTACGTCTCTACAGATTTTTTAACCACAGTTTAGTTCACCAAAATCAATGGTCATATGTCTTTGTTTTTCAGGTATATTCAGAGGGTGATGGAGACTTATGAACAAAATGCTAAACAAATTGCATGTGAAATGCTATTTCTTAATAGTAAAACTAAGGCCACTGAGGGAAACAAAAAGACAATGAATGGTGAATCACATTTTAACTAATTCAAAATTGTTTCCCTTTTCAGTCAGGACAAAGAAGAACATGATTAAAAATTATCAATGGCTAGCAGTAAAATGGAAACTCCTTAGCTTGGCACTTAAAGCCATCAGCCACCTACATCCACCCTACCTTTCCACCTACATTTCACTCTATTCCTTGTCATGTACTCTATATTCTAGCCAAAGTAGATGAACTGTTTTCAGATGTCATCCTACATTCCCAATCCTAGGTATTGCCCCTTGCCTGGAATGTAATCTCTCCACATCTTTACCTTTGGAAATCTTTTTATTTTATTTTTAAATTTTTTTTTGTCGGAAAACCTAATGTACATGGTACCCTCTTTTGTGAAGCCTTCCCTAATCAGCTCAGCTAAATGTGAACTATACTTTTTCATATTTCTTATATCATTTTATTTAGTCTCATCCTTTGTCTCTACCACATTCTACCCTGCTATCATATCTATTTGCGTCCATGCCTTAGCTCAGAAAATTTAAGTGACTTATCTCAGGTCATATCATTAATAAGTGGTATAGCAAGAACTTGAACCCAGATTTTCAGACTTCAAGTCCAGAGCTCTTTCATTTGTACTGTTCATATTTCATTTTTTGTATAAGGCTTTGTACTATAGTTCTAGATGGGTATCTTGTCTCTTCACCAGATTGCAAGCTTTAAGAAGGTAGAGACTAGATCTTACAGGTACTTCTGTCCCTCCACAGCCTAATATAGTGTACTTTACACAGTAGGGGCATGGTGGCAACATGGTGGAGCAGAATGATAGCTAGATGTACTTTGGAGAGGCCTTAGTTTAAATCTTACCTCTGATACTAGCTGTATGTTCTTGGGCAAGTCATTCATGCTTTGTGAGTCAATTTCTTCATTTATAAAATATGGATAATATATGGAATAACTTCCTCATAAAATTAATGTATAAGGCCAATAAGATACCTGAACAAAAAATTTAATAAGCCTCTCTTAAGCTCCCTTAATAAGAAAGGCACTATTACAGGCTGAAGATAACATGTATAAAGTACTTTTTAAACCTGAAAGTGCAATATACATTGCAGACTGTATTATTATTTGGCACTTACTAAAATATTTGGGTGAACTTTGGGAAAATGGGTTATTGGTAAGTTTAAGAGACTGGCTTATACAGTTTCTGGCTTCCCCTTTCCCCCATAGGGCACATGAGTAGCATTTATATTTCCCAAAGAACTCCCTACCTGCTGTGGGAATATAGGCTTGTTGGTTGGGTGGTAATCAAAAGACTATAGGATTTTTAGTTGGAATGAACCATAGTAAGCTTCCCTCCAAAAGTCCCTATTTTAGAGATAATGGGGTGTAGAGAAAAGAGGGTTGTATTTGTACTGAGAAGTGTGTGTGTGTGTGTGTGTGTGTGTGTGTGTGTGTGTGTGTGTGTG
>NW_020955033.1:3209780-3273759 GCF_900497805.2 Vombatus ursinus | reverse complement strand
TGTGTGTGTGTGTGTGTGTGTGTGTGTGTGTGTGTGTGTGTGTGTGTATAGGGGGGCAGGAAGCAGTATTGATCCTGGTTCTTCCACCTATAACCTGTGCCATGTATCGGGCAAGTTAATTTGCCTGACTCTTAGTTTCTTCATATGGAAACTTGATAGGATTGGATTAAGTGACTTCTAAACTCTCTTCCAACTCTAAATGTATTAGCCTCTTCATTATCCATACAGACAAGGAAGCAGATGCCCAGAAAAGTTCAACTTTCTTAAGATCACCAACTAATAAATGGAAGAGCCAGGGACTGAACTTGGGTCTTCTAATTCTAAACGCAATGACAGCATTTTTAGTGAGATGTGTTAGTTCCCGCTCTGATGAGTAAACTCTATTTTTTGCTAACACATTCCAATTTGCTGTGGGGCCACTTCCTAGGGTAACTCTCTGCTTAGTTAGGAGCAACTGCCTCTCTTAGAAATTCTCTGGGAGAGTTAACTTACTCAGGGCACCATGATTCACTACTGACCTGGAGGGTGGGATAAGATAGCTTGTGGGATCTCACCCTTTCAGAAATTTGTATTTCCATTTGAGCAGCTCCCATGTTTGTTTTCTACTACACAAGTACCTTTTGAAACTGGTAGCATGCTTTATCAATAGAATCATCCCCATCATTTTACTAGTGAATTAAATGAGGATGAAAGAGGGGAAGTGACTGGCCCGAGGAATTCAAGTAAGTCACAATTTGAATCCAGGGCCTCTGACTCCTAATTCAGTGTTGTTTTTTTTTTCACCACACTGACCTCTCATTAGGCAGCCAAGTGACACAGTGGATAGAGTGTTGGGCCTGGACTGAGTTCAAATCCAGCTGTAGGCACTTACTAGCTGGGTGACCCTGGGCAAGTCAATTAACCTTTGTTGCCTCAGTTCCCTCAACTGTAAAATGGGGATAAAATAGCACCTACCTTCCAGGGTTGTTGTGAGAATCAAATGAAATAATATTTGTAAAGCACTTAATACAGTATCTAGCACATAGTTGGTCTATATAAATGCTATCCATAATAATAACAATAACTATTATTATTACTACTACTACTACTCTTTTATCAGGTTCCTTCCTTCCCTCAGCAAAGCAAGCATGGTCTTTGAATACAATTTGCATTCCTTTCTTACATTTAGAAACCACCATACATAGTATACCTCATACAATTTAACATTAGATAACCTAGTTAAGCAATATTATTATTTATGAAATGCCTATTAGCATCTGATTGATGATCCAAAGGAAGGAGCACTGACTCTAAAGTCAGAGGATCTGGGTTCCAGTCCCACCTCTCCTGCTTCCTGTCTATGTGACTGGGCAAATCACTTAATGTCCTTGAGTTTCTCAGTTAACTCGTGTAAAATGAAGGAGCTGGAGAAGACATCTGAGTTCCCTTTCAGTTTTAGGTATATGATTTTACTATGAGATGCAGAATAAAAAATGATAAACAGTTTCTTTGGTATTACTAAATACCATTCTGATAGGCAAAAATATGTGTACTGTTACAATTTGGAAACGGTTCAATTCACTCTTCATTTCCCACCAGACTGGACACCTCTGGATTTCTCCATCATACATAAGAAACTCCTCATCCTGGTACAATATGCCATCTGGAACTTACGCCTTGAAAGTACTCTCTGCCCCTAGGGCCTCCCCTTTGATTGAAGGATGGTAGACTCCTTCTAGAACCTCCATTTAAGGAAAACATCCAACCCAGCCCTCCTTTACTTTTATTTATTTATTTAAAAATATTTATTTTTAGTTTTCAACATTCACTTCCGTAAGATTTTGAGTTTTAAATTTTCTCCCCCTCCTTTTCCTCTCTCCACTCCCTCCCCAAAGATGGTGTACAATCTGATATAGGCTCTACTTATACATTCATATTAAGCATATTTTTTCATTAGTCAATGATGTAAAGAATTAGAACTAATGGGAGGAACCACAAGAATGAAGCAATAAAACAAAATAACAAAGGAAAAGGAGAGCAAATAGTATGCTTCCATCTGCATTCAGACTCCATGGTTATTTCTCTGGATGTGGGTAGCATTTTCTATTGTGAGTCTTTTGGAGTTGTCTTAGATCCTTGCATTGCTGAAAAGAGCCAAATCTATCAAAGTCAGTCATTGCACAATGTGACTGTTACTGTGTACAATGTTCTGGTTCTGCTTATTTCACTCAGCATGAGTGCATATAAGTCTTTTTGGGTTTTCCTGAAGTCTGCCTGCTCATCATTTCCTATAGCACAATAGTATTCCATTACATTTATATACCACAACTTATTCAGTCATTCCCCAATTGATGGGCATCCCCTCAATTTCCAATTCTTTGCTACTACAAAAATGGCTGCTGTAAATATTTTTTGTACACATGGGTCCTTTCCCCTTTTTTGTGATCCCTTTCCTCCCTTCCTTTTAATACTGTGCTGCACTCCTCGAGACATCTTCATCGTGGGTTTTTTCTTTTCCCACCACTTCAGTTTCTCCATCCCTTTCTCAGCTTCTTTTTTGTTTTGTTTTTTCAATTTTCATTTATTTATTCATACTTAGTTTGCAACATTCACTTTTACAAGATTTTGAGTTCCAAATTCCCTCCTCCTTTCCTTCCCCCTCTCCAAAGATGGCATGCAATCTGATATAGGCTATACACATACAATCATATTAAACATATTTCCATGTTAGTCATGTTGTAAAAGAAGAATCAGAAGAAAAGGGAAAAACTATGAGAAAGAAAAAACAAAGCAAAACAAAAAGAGAAACCAGTATGCTTTGAACTGTATTCAGATTCTATAGTTCTTTCTCTGGATGCGGATAGCATTTTCCATCTTGAGTCTTTTGAAATTGTCTTAGATCACCCTATTGCTGAGAAGACTAAGTCTATCAAAGTTTATCATCGCACAATGTTGCTTTTACTGTGTACAATATTTTCCTGGTTCTGTTCACTTCATTCAGCATCAGTTCATGTAAGTTTTTCCAGGTTTTTCTGAAATCCTGAAATGCTCATCATTTCTTATAGAACAATACTATTTCCTTACATTCATATACCACAACTTGTTCACATTCCCCAATTGATGAGCATTCCCTCAATTTTCAATTCTTTGATACTAAAAAAAGAGCTTTCAGGTTCTTTTTAGATTCAATATTCCCTATTAGAATGTAAGCTCATTGAGGGAAAGGACTGTCTTTCTTTTTGCTAATATTTGTATTCCCAGCACTTAGCGCAATGCCTTGCAAATAGTAAACACTTAATAAATGATTTTTGACTTACATGTCCCCTTCTACTCTCTTTACAATAGATATCCAATTAGTATATTTCTATAAAAACATTAGTTTGGAACCTCCACTTTTCCTTATCTCCATAGAAAATTCTTTATTATCTCAACTTGGTCTTTCTGCCCACTCTCTATTTGAACTGAGCTGCTGTGATATGTCCATTTTCATATGTGCTTTATAATCTGGTTCAGGGTCACTAAACAATTTGTCATTAGCTCTAGCTGAGCCTCTTATTCTAGCATGATGAGTTAGGCCTTAACAGTTTATTGAATAAATAAATAAATGGATGATATAATTAATCCATCAAAATAAAAATAAGTTGAAAATATGGAGAAACTATTGTTCAGTGTTCTTCATCTTCATTGATACTACTGTACTTTTAAAATTCAAATTATGGGATCACTTTATCAGTCAATTGATCAATTTCTTAAACAGGAACTTGTTAAATACCTACTATGTGCTGGGCACTGTGCTGGGTTCTGGAATACTAGTACAAAAAAAAATATATCTTTCACAAGGAGTTAGAATAAAACCCTTTTAATGTTTCAAGAAACAAGTTCTTTTGGATGATGTCCAAGATAGAATGGACTTTTATAAAATTAATTTCTATAAAAAATTGTGTGATGTGTACCAAAATAGTAGGAAATCTTTTTCATATGCTACTAGTGATAAAATACATTAAAAACATTATCTCTTTTCCTGATGCCACTTAGCTTTTGAAAAATATGTTGGTGGTTTGAATTGTGACCTAAAATAGCTAAACCATGCCAGGAACAAAATCATTTCCTTTTCATTTAAATGAAAAAGACTATAGTCCTAGAGGTGAACAGACACTGAAAGAGGAGTAATAGAATACAATCCTTAGAAATACCAGAAATGCCTTTAATTTCCTTCCTGTCATTGAAAGGAGAGATTGATAAGATTGTCAAGCAAACTGACAGGAAGGAAGAGGAGGTACCTTGGTCCATAGGAAAGAATGTTGGATTTACTGTCAGAGGCTATGGGTTTGAATCTCAGCTCTCCCACTCATTACCTATGTTGATCATGAGCACGTTATTTAACCTTTCTGTGCTTTAGTTCCTTCATCTATAAAATTAGAGGGCCAGACTAGATGAATTCTAAGGCCCTTTCTGATTCTAAATCTAAAATTTGTTAGATTCTATGAACATAAAAATCTTTTCTATAAAATATAATTTTATACATTTCTATAATTATTCTATGTAATTCTATATATTTCTATAAAATGTTATTTATCCAGGGCCTAAAGTAATAACTTTGGTCACACTTGATTTTGGAAAATGTTATTCAAAGTGTCATAAGATGTATTGTAACCAGAGTAAAAGATACCAAGTTGTATAAAACATGTAATTTAAAATAATGGTGAACACAAAAAATCAGAGAATCACAGATTTTGGAGTTGGAGGAGACTTCAGAAGCCATCAATGAATCAGTCCCCTTAAGGGCCTCATTTCCATGATCAAGAATTCTGAAATTTCATTCCTCCTAAATCTATTCTTCATTCTCATAGTAACTTTCAGTCACTCCACCCCTTAATGGTTTTCCAAGTCATCGCTCATGCTCTGAGTGCTTCACTTTCCTCTCTTCCCAATCTAGACCCTATTATTAAGCATTTCAACTTTACACTATCCTCTACTCTAGAAATCCATGACCCCTTGACCTGTTATGCTATGCCTAGCCAAAACCAAGGCCTGGATTATTGTTCAGTCATTTCAGTACTGTCCTATTTTTCATGATTCCATTTGGGGTTTTCTTGGGAAGGATACTGGAGTAGCTTGCTATTTCCTTCTTGAGCTTATTTTACAGATGAGCAAACTGAGGCAAAAAGGGTTAAGCGACTTACCCAGCTAGTAGGCATCAGAGGCCCAGTTTGAACTGAAGAAGATGAATCTTCTTGACTCCAGGCCTGGCACTCTATTCGCTTTACCATCTAGCTGCCCTAACCCTGGATTACTCCCACCATCTCTCATTTCCTCCAACTCATGTGCTGCTGAAGAGTTCTGGATGAAGTCATGCAAATGTGCGGTCTGCATCACTAAAAATTTATGTTATCTAATCTCAACAGGGCCCTCACTGTTGTGAGGGAACATTTTACTCTTCCTTAATTAATCTTCTATAGAATTACTCACCATGTCTGTTCCAAACCTTCCCTTCTCTCCTCAGGCCTCTGAAACCAGCCCTTACACCCCTTTGCAAAAGACCCATACTAGAGAACCTATTTGCTATGTGCTACCTCTTCACCTCTTCTTTACATTCTTTGACATCATACCCCATGTTAGCCTCCTTTGAGTCTCTGATGTAGAGATGGCCCTTCTGGCCAGTGTTTGTGCCCTTGATCCCATACCTTCACATCTTCACCCACAAATGTCCCTCCTCTTCTTTCTCTAATCTTTGATCTTCCTTTATCTGTTGGCTCCCCATTGGCTCTCTCTGTATCCTCCCATTCACAGTCAAACTTCTAAAAAAAGATATTTATATATTGCTTCCTCTTCTTACTTCTCAACCCTTTGCAAACTGGCTTCTGTTCTTGCCACTTCCTGGCTGTCTCCTTACCATGGCTCTATTCTCTGACACTCTGACCATCTCCACCCCACAGGAAATTTGAACTTAGTAGTCCCTTGGTTCTGATAGATGACTTTTGACCTTCTTTTTCCAGGGCTCAGGCTCTCTCCTCAAATTAGCCCCATTCAAGTACCTTCCCTCTTCTTCCTTCCTTCCTCCTCCCTTTCTAGCACCCATTTATTTGTTGTCTTTCCCCTCTAGAATATAAGCTTCTTGAGGTCAGAGACAATCTTGTTTGCTTGTATTTGTATTCCCAGCATAGTGCTTGGCACATAATGAGTATTGAGTAAATGCTCTTTCTGTCCATCTGTCTGTCTATCTATCTGTCATACTCAGCTGAAACTTCCCTTTCTAAAGTTACCAATAATCTTCTGGTGTTTCTTCAGTCCTCATTCTTCTTGATCCCTCTGTAACATGATGCAGTTGACCACTCTGTCCTCCTGGATACTATCTACTCTTGGGGTTTTTATAACATAATGTTTTTAAAAGCATAAAATACAATACATAGGATTACAATGGAATGGGAAGGCAATAAGCATTTATTAAGCACCTACTATGTGCTGGACACTGCTAAGTACTTTACAAATATTATTTCACTTAATCCTTCCAACAACTTGTCGAAGTAGATCCTATTATTTTTCCATTTGCAGTCAAGGAATCTGAGGGTGAGAGAGGTTAAGGGACTTGCCCAGGATCACACATCTTGTAAGTGTATGAGGCTGGATTTTAACTCAGGTCTTTCTGACTCCAGGTCTGTTGATCTATCCACTGTACCACCTAACTGCCAATGGAAAACAATTATATTGAAATAGTTATCAAATTTTTTAAAACAAGTTTGTAGACTCCAATTTAAGAAACCCTTATCTTTTTAATGTAAATAATATTTTATTTTTTTCAATTACATGTAAAGATAGTTTTCAACATTCATTTTTTGTAAGATTTTGAATTCCAAAAATTTCTCCCTCTTTCCCTACCCTTTCTCCTACCCAAGATGGCAAGCAATCTAATATAGATTATAAATGGGCAATCATGTTAAACAGATTTCCACAGTAGTCACGTTGTGAAGGAAGAAATAGAACAAAAGGGGGGAAAAAAAGCATAAAAACAACAAAGAAAGTGAAAATAGTATGCTTTGATCTGAATTCAGACTCCATAGTTTTTTCTCTGGATGTTGGTAGCATTTTCCATCATAAGTCTTTTGGAACTGTCCTGGATCATTTTATTTCTGAGAAGAGCTATGCCTCTCACAGTTGATAATTGTACAATGTTGCTGTTAGTGTGTACAATGTTCTGCTCACTTCACTCAGCATCAGTTCATATAAGTCTTTCCAGGTTTTTCTGAAGTCTGCCTGTTCATCATTTCTTTTTTTTTTAAAATGAATTAATTTATTTTTAGTTTTCAACATTCACTTTTATAAGATTTTGTGTTCTAAATTCCCCCCCCTCCCTTTTTCCTTCCACAAGATGGCATGCAATCTAATATAGGCTACACATATAGTTCTTTCTCTGGATGTGGATAGCATTTTCCATCATGAGTCTTTTGGGATTGTCTTATACCATTGCATTGCTGAGAAAAGCTAAGTTTATCAAAGTTGGTCATCACACCATGTGGTTGTTACTGTGTACAGTGTTCTCCTGGTTCTGCTTACTTCGCTCAGCATCAGTTCGTGCAAGTCTTTCCAGGTTTTTCTGAAATCCAACTGTTCACCATTTCTTTCTTTTTTTTTTTATATGCTAAATTTGTTTTTTATTAGTTTTTTGCCAAATTTGCTTCATATAATTAAAGGAAAAAGAGTTTTCCAATTTTCATGTCACATTTCCACCATCAGTCAGTTTTGCCATTGGTTATAAATATGTGCATATATAATATTTCACATAAGCATACTTATATAACATAATGCTAGCCTTCTGAATCCTAATAATATAAAGAAGTTTGGGCCAGCCTCCCTTGGATCCTATGTATTAAATATAGTCTTTCCCCCTGGCCACTTTATTTTTTTTTACTGGTAATTTTTATTTATTTTTTTTGTTTTCAACATTTACTTCCATAGGATTTTGAGTTCCAAATTTTCACCCCATCTTGCCCCTCCCCCACCCCAAGATGGCATGCATTCTAAATACCCCTTCCCCTAGTCTGCCTTCCCTTCTATCTCTCCCCGCCTTGTCTTATCCCCTTCCCCTTCAATTTTCCTCTAGGGCAGGATGGATTTCTGTACCCCATTTCCTGTAATTCTTATTTCCCAGTTGCATGTGAAAACATTTTTTTTAAACATGTGTTTTTAAAACTTTGGGTTCCAAATTTTCTACCTTCCTCCCTCCCCGCCCACCCTCATTGATAAGGCAAGCAACTAAATATAGGTTATACATGTGCAGTTATGCAAAACACTTCCATAGTAGACATGCTGTGAAAAACTAACTCTATTTCCCTTAATCCTATCCTGCCCATCCATTTATTCTATTTTTTCTTTTGACCCTGTCCCTCCTCAGAAGTATTTGCTTCTGATTACTCCCTTTCCCAATCTGCCCTCCTCTCTATCATTCCCCTACTCTCTTGTCCTCTTCCCCCCCTATTTTCCTGTAGGGTAAGACAGATTTCCACACCCAATTGAGTGTATATGTTATTCTCTCCTTAAGTCAAATCCTATGAGAATAAGATTCACTCATTCCCTCTCACCTTCCCCCGTTTCCCCTCCATTGTAAGAGCCATTTCTTTTCTGTTTTTTTTTTTGTTTTGTTTTTTTTGTGGGATAATTTACCCTGCTCTACCTCTCCCTTTCTCTTTCTCCTAGTATATTCCTCTCTCACCCCTTAATTTTATTCTCCAGTTGTGACCCTTCATTTTCAACTCACCCTGTGCCCTCCATCTATCTATCTATATCTATATATGTGTACATATAATTTTTTCCCCTCCAACTACCCTAATACTGACAAAGGTCTAATGAGTTACAAATATTATCTTTCCATGCAGGAATGTAAACAATTCAACCTTAATAAATCTCTTATGATTTTCTCTTTCCTGTTTACCTCTTCATGTTCCACTCGAGTCTTGTATTTGAAAATCAAATTTTCTATTCAACTCTGGTCTTTTCATCAAGAATGTTTGAAAGTCCTCTATTTCACTGAATGACCATTTTTTCCCCTGAAGGATTATACTCAGTTTTGCTGGGTAGGTGATTCTTGGTTGTAATCCTATCTCCTTTGCTCTCTGGAATATTGTATTCCATGCCCTGTGGTCCCTTAATGTAGAAGCAGCTAAATCTTGTGTTATCCTGATTGTGTTTCTACAATACTTGAATTGTTTCTTTCTGGCTGCTTCTAATATTTTCTCCTTGACCTGAGAAGTCTGGAATTTGGCTACAATATTCCTAGGAGTTTTCCTTTGGGGATCTCTTTCAGGAGGTGATTGGTGGATTCTTTCAATTTCTATTTTGCCCTCTGGTTCTAAAATATCAGGACAATTTTCCTTGATAATTTCTTGAAAGATGGTGTCTAAGCTCTTTTTTTGATCATGGCTTTCAGATAGTCCAATAATTTTAAAATTCTCTCTCCTGGATCTATTTTCCAGGTCAGTTATTTTTCCAATGAGATATTTCACATTGTTTTCTAATTTTTCATTCTTTTGAATTTGTTTTACAGTCTTGATTTCTCATAAAGGCACTAGCTTCCAATTGCTCTATTCTAATTTTTAAGGAAGTATTTTCTTCAGTAATCTTTTGGACTTCCTTTTCCATTTGGCCAATTTTACTTTTTAGGGCATTCTTCTCCTCATTGGCTTTTTGGACCTCTTTTGCCATTTGGGTTAGGCTATTTTTTAAGGTGTTATTTTCTTCAGTATTTTTTTAGGTCTCCTTTAGCAAGCTGTTGACTTGTTTTTCATGATTTTCTTGCATCACTCTCAGTTTTTCTTCTACTTCTCTTCCTTGCTTCTCAAAGTCCCTTTTGAGCTCTTCTAAGGCCTGGGACTGATTCATATTTTTCTTGGAGGCTTTGGATGTAGGAGCTTTGGCTTTGTTTTCTTCTTCTGGTTGTATGTTTTGATCTTCTTTGTGCC
This sequence comes from Vombatus ursinus, assembly GCF_900497805.2. Taxonomy (NCBI): domain Eukaryota; kingdom Metazoa; phylum Chordata; class Mammalia; order Diprotodontia; family Vombatidae; genus Vombatus; species Vombatus ursinus. The sequence goes on along the minus strand of NW_020955033.1, from coordinate 3,263,827 downwards.
CACAGTAAGATAATATAGTCTGACTCTTTTTGCGCTGCTTACTCATGATCCTGGCCAATTACTTGAGTTTTAAACTCTCTGTGAAGGTAAAAGTCTGCTTCCAATGTGAAGAGTGTACTGTCCCAAGCTTTGGGGGTTTGTACAGCTGTTTTCAGAAGTACTTCTAGGGACTGTAAATTTTCAGTTCTTCCAAGTTGGAATGATAAGGGGTGAGGTGTTTCCTCTCCACAGCCGCAACAAGCTCCACCATACCCATGTTGCTCCTCGCCCCAGGACTGCCCCTCAGAACTGTGACCCAGATCCAAGCATTGGTAAAGCAAGAGATTCCTGACTCAGCACTGGCAAAGGGATCCCTGCAATTCCCCTCTGATCAGCCGCTCCATTCCCCCTCAGTCTGTGGGCCAGAACCTCAGGAAAAAGCCAAGGTGCTGGAGACTTGTGGCTGAGACCTAGCTCCTCTCTCTCCACAGTCACAGACTTTTCCCACTGACCTTCTAAGTTGTCTTTGGTGTTCAGGGGTTGAGAAGTCTGGAAACCACCACAGCTGCCCGCGATTCAGCCCCCTGAGGCCTGCTCCAGGGTCGCTGCAGCCTGTGCACCCACACCAAACTGCGCTCCTCTCCCCACCTGGTGCGATATACCTTTCCCATCAACCATCCAGGCTGTCTTTGGCTGGAAATTTGTTTCACTCTGTCTTTTTGTGGGTTCTGCTGCTTTAGAATTTGTTTAGAGCCATTTTTTTAGGTCTTTAGAGGGCTTTGGGAGAGAGCTCAATCTTCCCTCGCCATCTTGGCTCTGCCCTCTGTTCATCATTTCTTATAGCACTGTGGTGTTCCATTATATGCATATATCACAACTTGTTTAGCCATTCCCCAGTTGATGGGCATTCCCTCAATTTCCAATTTTTTTGTCACCACAAAAAGAGCTGCTATAAATATTTTTGTACCTGTGGCTACTTTTCCCTTTTTTATGATCTCTTTGAGATACAGATTTAGTAGTTGAAACCCTTATCTTAAAAAATTCCCAACAACCTAATGAGTATGACTAGCTGAAAGGCACTAGAGGAAGGGAGGAATCTACCTGACTCGTTGAGAGGAAAAAAAGCAGGGGAAGAAATATATACCAAGATAAAAGCAGGAAAGAGAAAGAAACTAATAAGCAAATCCCTAACTGGAAAGGGCTAACAAATGAGAAGAAGGGATCAGGGGGAAGAGAAGAGAGCCAGTGAGAACACTACCACCTTAAAAAAAAAAAGACTAAAGTTGCAGAAGTACAGGAAAGTAAAACCAGGGAATTATAGGAGAAGAGAATCATTTACCCCTCTGTCTCACCAATTGAGAGGAATCTCAGTAGCTTCCAGTTCCTTCTATTCCAAGTCTGCCCCTGATGCACTAATCTCTGCCATTTGGAACTCTAGCTGCTATGGATTTAGGGAGTCTGGGCATTGTGCTCCTCCTTCTGTGGTCTGGCCTACTAGTGTACAGTTTTAGAGATGGCAGATAAAGTCTCAGACCAAAGCAGGCTGTGGTCACTAAACACTTGGCAGTCTCAATCTCCAAAGTTAGCTGCAGGCACATGACTCCAATGCCCCAATTCGCTACATGGTGAGCAGGAATTCTCTGTCATGGAGAATAGAGAAATCCTGACCTACGTATCCACCGACACATCTTGTGCTCCCCTGTTTTCTTGTGTAGGGAGAAGATAAGAGAAATGGGAAGGGAAGGGGAAGGAAATAGAAGTAAGCACACATATTGTACCTGTGATGTGTCAGACACTATGCTAAGTGCTTTTTACAAATATCTCATTTGATCCTCACAACAACTCTGTGAGAGAAGTGCTATTATTATCCCCAACCTACAGTTGAGGAAACTGAGGCAAACAGATTATGTGATTTGCCCAGGATTACACGGTTAGTAAATGTCTGGGATCAGATCTGATTTCAGGGCTTCTTGATTCCAGGCCCAGCGCTCTATCAATAGCTTCTTAATTGTGATTAGGCAATCCTTAGTGAAGAACAAAAGGCCATGGTGATCATTGGAAATGTTTCACCAGTTTCCCTTTCTCAGAATCATTAGAATAATAGCCCTAGATGCAGGGGTAGAAGTAATAATAATGTAATATATAGGAGATCATGATATGGGGACAGGTTAGCATACAGCATAGGCAAGAATTATATATCAGTGACTATAGTTATGTATTCTATTAGAATGTAACCTCACTGAGAATGGGGACCATTTTTTTTGTAACCCCAGTGCCAAACATAGGCTTCTTTGCAAAAAGTAGATAACAAATCTTAAACTAAATTTAACAAATTCTGAATTGAATTGTGATTATAAGAACACTAAGCTGTTCAAAATGATCTCAAGTCACCAGGACTACAGATGAATTATATCCTAGGATACTGCATAAACCAGAAATGATATTTTCTGAGCCAATGTCAGTGATCTTTGTAAGATCATAAAGAAAGGAAGATATATCTTAGGACTGGAGAAGGGCAAATGTTCCAGTTTTTTAAAAAGGGAAGAGGGTGGAGCCTGCAAATTATAGACTTGTAAGCTTAACTTCTATTCTTGGCAAAATTTTAGAACATATTATTAAAGGGATGACTTGTGGGAACTTAGAAAATGGTGTGCTGATTACTAAGCCAGCACAGCTTCATCAAGGTCAGGCCATGACAGGCTAACCCCATTTCCATTTTTGACAGGGTAACTAGACTAATAGAACCAGGGAATTTATAGATAGAGGATCTTTAAATTTCAACAAAGCTTTTCTCAGAATCCTAGAATCTCAAAGATGGAAGGGACCTCAGAGGCTAACTAATCCAATCCATACCTGATAAAGAATCTTTTTTTTTTATATATATACAACATACCTGAGAAGTTGTTATTCTGTCTTTGCTGAAAGACGTCTAGTCTTGCCAAAATCATGTATTTCTCATGCTGTCTCTGTGGATATGTTGGAGAGATGTTAGTTAGATCATATTACTGTTATTTCAATTTGGAGTTGGGTGAATGACCAGATCCAAAGTCAAGTTGGATAGAGGTCTCTAGTGAAGGGTCCCAGGAATGTGCCTTTGACTCTTTGCATTTTTACCAATGACTGGAACAAAGTCATAGGTGACATGCTTGTTGAATTTTAAAATGTCATGAAGTCAAGATGACAGAGTCATGATCCAAAAAAGATTTTGACATGCCAGAATAAAGATGAAACATGATAGTAAAGGTAAAGCACACTTCACAAATACTGGATGGAGTAGGCACAATCAAATAATAACTTGTGAAAGAGCTAGAAGTTTTAGTGGACTTTAAGCTCATTAAGTCAACAGAGCATCGTGGCAGCAACAACTGATGCTTTCTTAAGCTGCATTAAGAGAAGAAGCATGGTGTAATGAGCAAGGGAAATAAGAGTTCTGCCTTGCTCTGCCTTAGTGAGGCTATATCTGGATTATTGCCTTTAGTTTGGGGTACCACATTTTAGGAAAGACATAGACAGACTGGAACAGGTCTAGAACAGAAGAACAACATAGTGAAATAACTGGGGAACATGTTTTATAAGAACTGGTTGAAGGAAACGGGGATGTTTAGCTTGGAGAAGAGAAAGGGGAGGAAACTATATCTGTCTGGACATATTTGAAAGGCTGTCACATAGAGGAGGGATTATTCTTCTGCTTGACTGCAGAAAACAGAAATAGGAGCAATGGGTAGAACTTGCAGAGAGACAATTGTAGGTTTGATGTCAGGAAAAACTTCCTAATAATTGGAGCTGTTCAAAAAGTGTAGTGAGTTGCCTTGGGAGGTAGTTGTTTCCACCTCCTTGGAAGATTTTAAGCAGAGAGTGGATAACTACTTGCTAAGCATGTCATTGAAGAAATTCCTTTCAGGTATAAGGAAGGCTTGAGGGTCACTGAGGTCCCTTCCAGCTCTGGGATTTTTGTGTTTCTGTTATTTCCACTTCATAATTTTAACCTGATTTACTTGAGCATGGGATAGAATTCAGTGCTTCCCCTATATATTTGATGTGGGAAACCTTTCATTCCACCCTTTCTGTTCCCAATTTCTGATATCCAGCCAGCACCAGATAACTGGTCAATATCTACCCTCCTGGCTTCATGGTAATAAGGAGAGACTTCTTTTACATGTTGAAAATCAGCACATAGGAGTGAGGGCTTTGGAAAGGTTTTTATAAATAGTACTAGGGCCTACTGAGATAGGGTCATTATACGCATCTTGTCCTTACTCTGCATCTTTCCTCCCGTTTGCATATGTGGCCGTCCTCTCTTTGGGCTATTTCCCTTACTAAGGCAATATATAGGCAATATACAAATATGTGGTCAAATGCAGCTTTTCAGCAAGTCTTGGTTGGGATGGGAGACATTTGCATCCTTCCTGTCTAGTCTGGCCAGTCTCCTTATATTTAGACCAATACTTCATACTTATTTATGTTCTGTGCTTTCCCTCAGGTTGTTTCTTCTCCCTGAAATATTCTCCTCTCTCTCCATCACATATTCTAATCCTACCCATTTTTTTTAAAGACCCACAACCTTCATGAAGCCTCCCTATTTACTCCAGTGCACATTTGTCTCCCCTGAATTTTTACAGAATTTATGGTGTCTATCTACCAGAACTATGTTTTCTTAAGCAAAAATGAAGACATAGAGTTTGATAATCATAGGATCATTGATTTCAACCTGGAAGTCACTTTAGTGGTTATCAATCCAATCCTTTCATTTTACAGATAATAATAGCAATGACAACTAGCATTTATAGAACTCTTTACAGTTTGCCAAATGTTTTACAAATAATATATCTTATCTTCACAACAACCATGAAAAGTAGCTGCTATTTTCATCCACATTTTACAGATGAGAAAACTGAGGCAAAGAGAAATCAAGTGATTTGCCCAGGTCACAAAGAAACTAAGATCTTCTTGACTCCCTAGTGATCTATGCACTGCACCATCCTTTCTCTCAGATCTTGTACAGTATATGGTTTTTACAGTCTTGTTAAAAAAAACAACAACTCTCTCTCTTGTTGAGATCTGAACTACTTTATGAAATCACAGAATCACAGAGTCATTAGGGAATTCAGGAACAAGAAGTAACAATAGTTTGTACTAAGATGATTGCTATGTAAGTGGAGAGAAGGGGAAGAGTACAAGAGATGTTGTGGAAATAGAAATGTCATCAATATGATGCCATCATAATATGATAGCATCAGTAAAACATTTAAACTTTTTTTTTTAAAACACAGGATGCTTGAAATAAGCTCTGATATATAATGTTAGAACTAGAAACAACTTTAGAGATTCTTTCCCTCAATGGATAGGGCACATAACACTCTTCTCCTAAAAAGTAGAGCCAACTTTGAGTCAGAGAACATTTTCTCTAATTGTACAGATGCTGTAAACATAAGACAAAATGGAGAAGTATATGCTTTACTAACAAGTTTCTAAATAACCATATGTTTTAACTGTTAGGCTAATGGATCTTTTCTTGAAAGTATTTATTTTTGCCTAACCAGCAACTCCTAAATTGAGCTTTCTGAAGCAATCTATGTCACACTCAACAGAAATTTTTACAGTTCTGTTTTTCTCAGCTTTGTTATATAGCCCCAAATCAACCACTTTTGTTAATAAAACGATCTGAAGTGGGATAAATATTTTTATTATTTACTGCTTCATTTCTGCATGTAGAATTAAAATCTCTTTCTAGAAAAACATATTATCACATATTTTAGAAGGGGTGAAGACAAATTGTTATTGTAAATATACATACAACCTGATGATTTCAGAAACAATTCATTTCTTCCCCTAATTTGAGTGTTAATTCCCCACCCCACCCCACCCCAAGATGAGTCACCCATCTACATAGTAGGGAATATATTGAAGAGGCACTTTCTCAGTCTTCTCTTAACAAGTGAAATTCAGTGCTACCTCTCTCTACTTTTCCTTCGCTTTCCCCCTTAAATTGCTTAGAGTTTAGAAATACTTAACAACTAATCCCTTAGTAAAGCATTGAAAACAGAGGACGCTAGCTTCGAAGAGTTTATAATCTAGTAAGGAAATGGTACCAGTAAAGGAAACCATAATAGTTATTATTTTACAAATTCACTAGAGATAAAATGCTGCCTGATGTGGAATCAAGATTCTAAGACTGTCTTATTTTGTTGTGTTTCACTTCAAAAGTCTGTAGGCACATTTTTCTTTTCCATGGAAAAATATATTGCCCTTGGCAGAACAATGGAAAGCCCTCATTCAACTTGCTGTATTTGTTCTCAGAACATTCCCATCACAATTTATTTGGTCATTGTGTCTCATTAGCTATACCTTCATCAATCTCCTAACTCTATGCTTCTTTCATTTGTTGTTGTTCAGTCGTTTCAGTTATGTCCGACTCTGTGACCCCTTGTGGAGTTTTCTTAGCAAAGATACTGGAGTGATTTGTGGTTTCTTTCTCCAGCTCATTTTACAGATGAGGAAACTGAGGCAAACAGAGTTAAGTGACTTGCCCAGGGTCACACAGCTAATATATGTGTGAGGCTGAATTTGAATTCAGGTCCTCCTCACTCTAAGTCCTATGCTCTATCCACTGCACCACCTAACTGCCTTTTTCCAGCATTGTATTACCCTGCCTCCCAAGTCTCTTTTTTAACCTTACACCACCCTCAATTTGTCTTTTCAATTCAGTTGTAAGATCATAAATTGTTTAATTGTACTCAGTTTGAATGGAAAACATGTTTATGACATTTTCTTTTCCATGGTTGGAGTCATCCCTTGTGGCAAGTTGATTTTGTTTTTTTAATGCCTTAGGTAAACCAAAAAAATGCAGAGTATTGAGTTAATTCTTCAACAGTAGAGTTTCATGGAAAAGGTAATTAACAAACCACTAGATTTCCCATAAACTTAAATACATATAAACTGAAATTCAGAGGAGTTCAGTGACTTCCCCAAGGTCATCCAATCAGTAAGTGGCAATATGGAGACCAGAATCCAGGTCCTTTGACTTCATATTCAGGTCTCCTTTCATTGAATCTTAGTTGTTGTTGTTGTTTGCTTTTTGGCTACACAATCAGGTTAAATGACTTTCCCAGGGTCACACAACTAATAAGTGTCAAGTGTCGGAGGCCAGATTTGAACTCAGGTCCTCCTCCTGACTCCAAGGCTGGAGCTCTATTCACTGTGCCACCTAGCTGCCCCTGAATCTTAGTTTTTAAGGCTGGGAGAGACCTACTTTTTCTTTCAACTTTTCTTGAGATTTTGTTTGGAGATCAACAAAAATGATAAGGTTCATTCCAACTTCTATTCTTTTGGCATTTGGAACGCCAAGAAATGCCAAGAATGCCAGAAATAATTCAACCCCAAAAGAAAGGAAAAAATGAAATTGAGAAGACAATTGAAAAAGCTCCATGTAAATAGAAGATAATAAAATAGACTTAATATTAACAACAGTTCTCACATGCTCAAAATCTAAGTTTTCACTGGTGACAATAATAATGGGATATTGAATACATGTTAACATACATCTTCACCATTATGATGTTACTTATCCATAATGTTATCTATTAAGCCTCTCATTATGAAATAAAATCCAGATAGAGCCTTAATCTTAAAATCTTAAATTATTTTTAATATGCTATATTTATTAAAATAACATATCAATATACTTTCCCCCTCCCCATCTTATTTATGGACATTTTGGGAAGAAAGTGTTTTTCTTACATATTTTCCTCGCCTTCAACTACCCCTAATTCCTCATTTTTTCCCTTTTTTTTCTTCTTTAGGCAGTTGGGGTTAAGTGACTTGCCCAGGGTCACACACCTAGTAAGTGTCAAGTGTTTGGTCTGAGGCCTGATTTGAATTCAGGTCCTCCTGACTCCAGAGCCAGTGCTCTATCCACTGTGCCACCTAGCTGCCCCAGTTCCTCATTTTTGAATAGTGTCTGTGCTGTAAAGACTACTCTAAATAGGCACCGTGTTGTTTTGGAGGTATCTTTTTTAGAGTAGAAAGAGCGCTGAATTTGGACTCAAAAAGATCTAGTTTGAATCCCCAGTTGGGCCTGTCATTTACCAGTTGTTTGGCCCTGATTGACTCACATTACCTCTCTGAGCCTCAGTTTTATCGTCTGTAAAATGGGAATTATAATACTTGTACTAACTACCTTCAAAGAGTTATTACACACATCAAATGAGATAATGTATATAAAGTGATTTGTAAGTCATAAAGTTCAAAAAATAAATGTAAATTATAATTATTGTAATTGTTCTTGGCAGGAAAGGTAAATTTTAATTACTATTATCATCCTTGCCGGGAAAGATAAAAGAATAAATTGCCACTTGCTAGGGTTGCAGGCTGTGGATTGTCAGGGCATGGGCAAAGTTGTAGTTGTTTGCTTTTTGGTATTCTTCCATATACCATTTCTGTGACCCTTCTCCCTTTTCCTGGTGTGATCTCCTCTAAGTTAGCTCTTTTGCAACTCACATAATTTCTGACATTGACTAGGACTTCTGAAGTCCTCAGAGAGGATGTGAGCCTATGCAAAATATTTTTTTTTAGTCCATTCTTTTACCTCAGTCTGGTACTTTGGGATCCTCATCTTGCCTCCAGGAATCTCATCATTGGAAAATCTCATTATTCTGCAAGATCAAATCAACTTTGGTACTCTAACCTTCTCAGTACCCTCTGCCCCATTGATTGGAAGGTGGAGCCATGTGCTCCAAAACTTCCATTTAAGGAGGGGGCCAAGTCCAGCCATCTCTTCATTTCCCACCTGGCAGCACTCTTTTGGACTCCCTAAGACTTTTCCATCATGCCCCTTCTCTAGGCACATTCTTACCTTCCCCCTACCCTTTTCAGCTTCTTTTTGTATGTTGCCTTCTCTCACTAGATTGTAAGCTCCTTGAGGTCAGGGACAGTTTTTCTTTTTTTGTAGCTGTGTCTTTAACACCTAGCATAGTGTCTAGCACAAAGTAGTTGTTTAATAAATATTGATTGATTGATTGTTCCTGTGTGAGTAAATGGCAAAGTCAAGATGCAAACCCAGATCTTCTCATTCCAAATATTTAATAATAAACACCATGTTCTCTGAATCTCAGTTTCCTCATCTGTAACGGGGAACCACACCTCCACCTATGTAGGGTTGCTGTGAGAAGAATGTTATATAAGCATGAACTATTATTTTTACTTCCAGATAAGCTTCCCAAAGTGTACTTTAACTATGTCATTGAATATATTCTCAGCCCTAGAGGCAGCCTTACAAAACCCTAAATTCTGCAAAAAGCAGGGTAATGGCAAACCAAAGACTATCTTTCAGTATGTGCAGTGTAAAAAGAAAATCAAGTCATACATTAGTCCCCTCAGTACCATAAGCTAATAAAATGCTAATCACTAACAGTACCAGGTCTCTGAACAAAAAGTGTAAATTTGCTACCTCTGTATGTGTATATGATGTGAATTTTGTTTGTTGCTAGAAAGTAAAAAATATCTTTTGTCTGATGATTTTATGTTCGAGGGGACTGTCTATGAGGTATACATCTAGATCTTTGGGCAGTAGAGTATATTTCATTTTTGTAACTCTTGGAACAAGAAATACTAATGCTTTTGGTTTTCATTTGTAATAGGGTTATATAAACCAAAGATTCCATATTTATAACTCACGTTTTATGTCTATGAGTCTTTCCAATGGGAAGTCAGTTAAATACTCTTTAAAATGCTCATAAACCAGTAATTTCTTTCAATCATTTTTCTTGTAGTTTCCAAGGCACCATTAATTCTCCTTCACAGAGCAGTTTTTCTGGTTGCAAATACTGCTTCTAATATGTATGTGTTAGTCAGATTTAGAGATTTTAAAGAGCAGAGGTTAACCCTACATGAAGCTGAGAACAACATTTACTAATAGTATACAAACTGATTTGGTGGACATACTCATTCGTTTTTTAAAAGAGTGAACATTTTCTACTTCACTGTCATACCTGGGTCCCTGTTTGACCTATGGTATGGATGCAAAGTCTCACATGTGGCTAAATCCCCGAAAGCTAGCCTGTTCCAGACACCTGAATGGTTCTGCATGGCCCACAGATGCTAGGGGCTTATCAAGTTTTATTCCAAGATAGACAAATAGAGTTGGAAGTTTGAGTCTAGGGTTAGCAAATTTCAACAATCTTTGAAGACTCCAATAATGACAAATAGGTCAGATAAGGTAAAGCACATGAGTTGGTAAAATTCCTTTGTCTGGAGCCTGGGACTATGTTTTCATAAGCCATCCTAGCTATCTTTATCTTCATATCCCTCCTCCTCTGGGTAAAGGGGATTGATGTAACTGTATAGAATCAATGTAAATTGCTTATATGACCCAATTCATTGTACAAAAAATGAAGACATTAGCCCTGAAAAGTTAACTCAGGGAAATAAAGATTTTTTTTTTCAAATTTATAAAGCTTGATTTATAGGAATAGACTTCTAAAATTACTTGTTAAAGAAACCATTTGTTATTGTGTATTATTGTGTTAGGGATCATAACTGTGTATTATTATGTTAGGGAAATTCAGATAGCTATAATTAATAAACTCTCAGAATTTTGGAGCTAAAAGGGACCTCAGGAATCATCTCAATTAACCCTTTACTTTGTAGATGAGGTGACATAGGCATAAAAAGGAGACCTGTCCAACAAGTTTGGCTCAGTCGTAGTCTATGCAGTTATTCTTCTGCAGCTATTATAAGAAGATATTAAAGTTACATAACTAACTCATCTAGACATTGCATAAAGGAAGACTTGCCTTTGGCTAGACTGTTAATGACAGGACTGAAGATTGCAAAGAATGATATGTGAAATCAAGTGAACAGTAACTCAAAAAGTTAATTTTAAACTGACTGATCTGACTAGGGGTGTGCTATAAATATTACTATTGGTAGTCATGTAGAAAAGAGGGCAGTGTGGTTCACACCATGGCATTTATAAATGGTTGGTTGGTTACCTACAAAATATGTGCAAGAAAACAGGAATCTCCAGACCGAGGAGACACTAAGAAAAAGTGGACATATTAAACAGATGAAGAAAGGAGACCTCTATTCTATTCCTGGTTCTACCACTAACTAAATATACTTGGTGAACTAACATGTGTTAGAAAGAAATCAGAGCATTGTGCTAATATTTTTGGCCATAGCTTAAAAAAAAAACCCCGCACAGGAGCCATGCGTATGGCACATTTAGCTAGTAGTGGTATGGTATAGTGGATAGGGCACTAGACCTGGGGTCAAGAAAAACCAGATTTGAATCTTGACCCAGACACTTACTAGCTGTATGACTTTGGGCATGTTGCTTACCTTCTCTGGTTCTACATTTCCTCATGTAAGAAATGAGAGGATTGTACTCAATGGCCTCTGGGGTTCCTTCTAGCTCTAAAAACTAATGAACCTATGCTCTATCAACTCTATTGTCTAGTTATGTCTTGGTTGATTAGACCTCATGTTTATAGGATCATAGATTTGGAAAAGGAAGAGACCTTACAGATCAGCTAGTCTAAATTTACAGGTGAGGAAACTGAAGCCTAGAGAGATTAAATGACTAGCTTGAACCACTCAGTATTTGAAGTCAGATCTTCTGACTCCAAATTGAGCAAGCTTATTTCTGTACTACATACCTTGGAGGACACACTTATGCTCAGGCTCACTCAGAGGAAGGGTAGCTATCTTCATAGATAGCTTCATTATATTGAGAGGCGTCATAAGTTGTTCACAGAATTTTCAAGATAAAGGTGTTGCTATTCACTTTAATTAAGAAAATGTTCTTCCAACTGCACTTTTAGGAGGAGTAAAGAATCATTAAAATATAACGAATAATAGGGTCCTACATTTCCAAAAATATTGGTAGTCATTTCTGAGAATCAGCAATCTGCAAAGATTGGGCAAGGGACAGTGGCTGTGGTAATTAAGTCAACAATCATTTGTTGAATGGTGATTATGAGGAACACAGAAGACCTGGAAATAATACTTTATAGTGAAGTTCAATTCAAGTCAACAAATCAAGTCAACAAGTTTTTGTTAAGCACTTTTTATGTTCCAGGCACTGTAATAATCACTAGGAATAAAAGAAAGGCAAAAGATGACACCTAGATTGAGAGTCTGCATGACTGAGAGGATAGTAGTGTTCCTTCCCCCCCCCCCCATGTTTATAGGAAAGTTAGGAAAAGAGGAGGCTGGAGTGGGGGGTGAGAAGGGAGTTTAGGAGGAAGAGAAAGAATTCCATTTTGGACATGCTGAGTTCAAGATGTCTAGGGGACACCTTGTTCAACATGACCAATAGACAGTTGAAAATGCTCATCTGGAGTTCAGGAGAGAGGTTGGAGCTGGCCACTTAGATCTGAGAATCATCTGCGTAGAGATGATAATTGAACTATGAGAGCTGAAGAGATCAGAGGGAGAAGAAAAGAGGACCCAGAATAGTCTTGTGAGACACCCACTATTGGCAGATGTGACTTGGATTATAATTCAGCAAATGAGACTGAGAAGGAACAGTTAGACAGGTAGAAGGAAAACCAGGAGAGAGCAGTGTCACAAAAACCTAGAGAAAAGAAAATATCAAGGAGAAGAGGGTGATTGACAGTGCCAAAGGCTGCAGAGAGGTCAAGAAAGATGAGGAATGAGAACAGGCCATTAGATTTGGCACTTAAGAGATCAGTGGTAATTTTGGAGAGAGCAGTTTCAGTTGAATGATAAGATTGGAAATCAGATTGTAGGAGTTAAAAAGAGGGTGAGAGGAAAGAAAATCAAAGCCTCCATTGTGGTCAGCCTTCTCAAGCATTTTAGCTATAAAAGTGAGGAGAGAGATGAGATATTAGCTAGTGGGGATGGATAGATTGAGTGAGGGGTTTTTGAAGATGGGGGAGGCATGGGTATGTCTGTAGGCATAGGGAAAGAGATTGATTGTGAGGGACTGGGTGTGATGCAGAGGGCAATCTGCTGAAGAAAATTGGATAGAATGGGATCACTTGTTCTTGTAGAGGGGTTTGCCTCATCATGTGAGACACAGGTGAAGGAGGAATTAGTGGAAGCAGTAATATGGGTGACATGAGATGAGGAGGGGAGAAGAGGGAGTTCTCAGCAAATGGCCCCAATTTTTTTCAGTGAAATATAAGGCAAAGTTCTCAGCAAACAGGGTGAGGGTGAGGGGGTCCATGGAATATTTGGGATTAAACATTTTGGAAAAACCATTGTAGTAAATAGGATAGCAAGTCAATTTGGAAGGTGTAAAAAGATTACTTTGCTTCAGTGAGGCTCATTTGAGATTATGTAATATAAATTTGTGGTAGATCATCAATATGGTTTTGTGATTTTCTCTAACTTCATTCAGTAGTATGTGAGTAGGAGTGAAGGTGTGTGAGGAGGCGTGATGTCAGGAATAATCCAAGATTGGTGATTGGATAACAGACTAAGGGTCTCAAGACAGAACAATATAGAGTTGAACTGCTATAACCAAAGGGGTCAAGATGGGGAAAGGAAATTGTAGACATTACAAGTGGATTGCCTGGGAAAGAGCTGAAGGGTGGAGAGAATAGAGGTATGGTGAGGGTGAGGAGCAGGGTTTGGAGTTGCAAGGCAAAAGGAGTGGTGGAATAACAACAGATTGTCATCAGATAAAGGAATTTCGGAGTTCATGAACCTGAAGTGGAGCATTTGTGAGTGATGGCAAGATCAAAGGTGTGGCTCTCTGTGGGTAGCTGAGGTGGGGTGTAGGACTAGGGCATGGGGAAAAGAATAGGGAAGTAGGAGTGTTTGATAGAGGGTATTAATATGTATATTGAAGTCCTCTAGTAGAGTTGGGAAGGAAAGAAAGACCATCTTTCATATACTAAACTCACTGAGGAAGGAAGGAGAGTATCCTGGGGGTTGGTAGCCACCAGAATCTTGATTGGGTAATAAATCTGGATTGAAAAAAAACTGCAGAGGAGGAGAGGTTACACTGAGTGATACTGGTAGAGAGAATACTTGCAAGTAAAAATAGGGAGCGGGGAGAAATCACACTCCCCCACTTTGAAAAGTGAATTGGGGGAGTGAAAATGAAAGTATAGCCAGTTCTGGAAAGGAACCCTGGGGGAGATGGTGTCAACAGGAGAGAGTCAGGTTTCAGGGAGAGTCAGAAGATGAAAGTAGTAGGAAAGGAAAAGGTTTAAGACAAAATCAAATTTGTTAGCTATGGAACAGGTATTTTAGGGCATGCAGTGGAAGTTGCGGTAGCTTTAGAGTGAGATGTTGTGTATGTGTGTATGTGTGTGTGTGTGTGGCATTGTAGAGGAGGATGGGAATAAGGGAGTGAACAGTGGGGTAAGGAGAAGAGGGTTTGAATTGTACCAAGGGTTCAGAATCATTGAGCTGGGGAAGTATCCCCAGAGGGGAGTTAATTAATCATTGACGAATAAGTTCAGATAAATTATCAACAGCTCTGGGTGTTCAATATATAACTAGAGGTGGGGTAGCTATGTGGGGGCAGGCTCAGGTGAAGGGAGCAGTGCGGGGAGAATGAAGACATAGTGCCTTTATTCCTCTCTGGTAGGCTGGCTCAGGCAGGTTACCCACAGAAGTAATGTGATAGAATGGTTTTTCTCTCTCTTCTGGGGTAGGTAGGAGAGGTCAATTTAGTTCAGGCCAGTTTATCAAATATTTGTGGATAAACACAAGCTGTCCACAAGCTTTTACACTGAGGCTGTGCTGGACCTTGGAGATAAAAATGTGAAAAAAAAATCCTGGGCCTCAAGGAGTTTGCAATGAAATAAAGGGGATATTACATGAATCTTGAATATGATGTAGGATAGAAAGTGATATGGACAAAAAAGGAGATTCAAAGTGATTGAGGAAACTTAGTAAAGGCAGATAGCATCTTGACCTGGGCTGGAGAAGAAAAAGGAGGAAAATGCTTCATATCCGTCCAGGATCAAATATAAATCTTGTTTGCCTTTTAAAAGCCTGGCCCCTTTCTCACATCAATCCTTGATCCCCTTGATCCTTCCTGCCTACTTTTCCCCACCCCCATATACCCTCTCTGAGATTTAGTGACCTTGATCTCTTTACTGTTCCTCAAACAAGACCCTACATCTCCCAACTCCAGGTATTTTCACTGGCTGTCCCCTATTCCTGGAATTGTCTCCATCATCATTTTGGCAAAAAGCTTTTGTCAGTCCTCCTTAACTTTAGTGCCTCCCCTCTGAGATTATCTCCATTTTACCCAGCATATATCTTGTACATAATTGTTTTCATATTATATCTCCAATTAGACAGCGAGCTCTCTGAGAGCAGAACCTGCTTTATGCCTTTCTTTGTATTTCCAGAGCTTAGTGCAGTGCCTGACTCATAGGAGTCACTTAATAAATACTGGTTGGCTTGACTTGACTCCATCAGAGTGGGCAGAGGCCATTTTTCAACTCCAGGGCTCTCTTGGCCACTCTAAGCCTTAGCTGTCTCCTCTCCCACTCACAAGTGAACAGGATCCAGCTAGGAGATGAAGCTACAGATGCTACTTCACACCAGTATTCTAATTAGAACCTTAAGGATATTTCACCAACAAGTTTCTTATTTTTTACTTTCCCTGTCTTACAGCTTGGATATTCCTTTTTTCTTCCATAATGCACGGTATTGATAGGGTGTTCCTCTTACTCTGCTATTTTCCCACTCTGCCGCGGAGTTTCAGGAATTTGGTTGGGAAATGGTCACAAGAAGTAACTGGAGATACAGCTAAGGAAGCAGAAGAGTGTGATCTTCAAGGTCATAGAGAAAGAGAGAGAGAGAGAGAGGAGAGATGTTGAGACAATGGTGGCAACCAAAGAGGTCTTTGACTGAGAACAGTATCAACTGTGGGGGGGGGGGGATCTGTCTTCTCCCAGTCCCCCAGATGCTGAGTTTATTCCTTGGGTCAGAGTTCTTCTGGGTTTTCAGCCCCTTTATCTGATGACTTCTGTTTGGTTCCTGCCTCTCCCTCCTTTATCTAGCCTGCTCTGTTTGGTTCTGGCCATCCACAGGTTAGAATTCAGTTAAGTCTGGTTGACACAGCCATGCTAAATATGAATAGTAGCACATTGGTTCCTGTGGCTTTAATTCAGAAGGCTATTCAGTCTCCCTCTTCTACCTCTTCCTCATCACTTTTTCTCTTATCCTACTTAGATTGTTTTGGTTTCATACACCTAAGGCATTTGTCAAACAGTTATAGCTATTGAGTTCACGTTATGAATTTCCAGAGTCTTGTTCATGCTGTTGACAAGTTATTAACAAAATAGTTTTTGTCATGTCACGTTGCTGAGTATTTCCAGTGGTTTATTTTGGGTAAACAAAAAAAAGCCCTTAAAATATAGCAAAAGTTACTGTGCCAGACCATGTGATTTTTAATAAGAATAATTTGAAGAACTGATTACAGATTAGTAATTGCTTATCACTAATCACTTAGTAATTATTTTTCTCAGTTGCCTCAGAATAAATATTGGCTTCTGCCATGGATGGTAGAAGAATAGAATGTAAGCTCCTTGAGGGCAGGGATTATTTTGTTTTCCTTTTTATATCTCCAGTGCCTACCATGGAATCTTTCACATAGTAAGCACTTATTAAATGTCTGTTGAATTCAATTGAAGGAAGTGCTAATGTAATAGGATGAAGAAAAATTAATAATGCAAAAGAGTTCTATATATAGATACTCAAGATATTTTTCCTGATTAGTTCTAGAGCTCTTAACTAAAACTTTAGAAGAATAATATGATAATGGGCAATGATAAGATCTAGCATTTTATATAACACTTTATTTTATAAAGCAATTTATAATTTATAAATATGTCACTTTATTCTCACAATAACTCTGAAAGGTAAGTGCTATTATCATCCACATTTTATGGGTGAGGAAACCAAATCAGGCAGAAATTAAGTGACTTGCCCAGGGTTACTCAGCTAGTAAGTGTCTGAAGAAGGATTTGAACCCAGTTCTTTCTGATTTCAGGTCCAGCTCTCTCTATGCTGTGCCACCTATCTGCATAGAAGAATGAAAAGAGATAAGAAGTTATCTGTCTGTCAGGTATGGACCTGCACCAAATCAGATTATTTTTTAAGACAGCAAACTAATTTCATAAATCTTCATAAACAATAGTGAATATATTTGTGACCTCCGTAGTTCATATATATATAAAACACATAAATCATATAACTCAGTCCCTCATTTTACAGATAAAGAAACTGAGGCTGGGGCAGCTAGGTGATGCAGTGGATAGAGCACTTGCCCTGGAGTCAGGAGTACCTGAGTTCAAATACGGCCTTACACACATGATACTCGCTAGCTGTGTGACCCTGGGCAAGTCACTTAACCCCACTTGCCTTGCAAAAAAAAAAAAAAGAAAAAAAAAGAAACTGAGGACCAGAGAGGTTTAATGACTTGCCCAAGGCTTCAAAGGCAATAAATAACAGCATAGATTTGAACCTATGTCCTTTGAATTCAGAAACTGTGCTACCATGGCTTATTGGTGCTTCCACATGAAGACCAAGCTCCTTCCTTCAGGCCTGTAGGTTCTTGTTTCTTCTTCTACAAGCCAATACAAGCACCAGTCTCCATGTGAGAGTTACAAGATGTATCTTCCAAAGCAATGCAAGTTGAGGCTAGATTGCTCTTGTAATCCAGAGAAAAAACTGCCTCTGACCTTACTCTTTGTTGTTAAGGCTCCTGGGCTCTTCAAGCGTCCTGGAAAATTAAAGATCTCTAATTCGTCAAACTGCACATGCCTGAGCTTGTGGAAAATCTTCCTGACTCTCAAGACTGGTCTTAGAATCGACTGGGCCTTTGTACACATTCAAGAGTTTCAGGAGTCTCAGATGCAGGTTCCTGTTGTCCGAGAGGAACCTATGAGGGGCCGGTTCTAATAATTAAAAGAAAGATGATATAGGTAACAGCAGTGAGAGGTGGCAGTCATTCCAGGATGAATTTGGTGTAAATAAATATCTTAAGAATGACCTTGAAAGCAATTGCTATTGACTTGGTTTGCGGGCAGAGGGCCAATGGGTAAAATCTTTTCCATAGCAATAGAGAAAAAAAAATGTTGTTGACTTTTAGCATGGAAACTCATGGGGCCATAAGCAGCTACAGTTTGAAGGAAACTATAAATTCTTAACATGTAAAAAAATACTACTTAATGTTTCCTAAACTTAATTCTTATACAAATTCTTATGCTTAATACAAATGTTTTTTCTACTTAGGATAAAGATATCTCCAAACAGGCCCTTTTCTTGCAGTTTCAATAGACAATAAGTGATAATGGTAATAGTAATAATAACAACAACAATAGTACAGGCCTGCTCCATCACTTAACCTTACTTCTACAGATAGAATTCCATACATTAGTAGCACCTTAAATTGTGAGAGGGATCACAGTAAGAGATTAAGCTTGTGGACAGTCTTCTTGACCTTCAAGACTGGTCTTAGAAGCAGAAGGACCTTGGCACAGCAATCAGGCTAAAATTCTAGTTCAGGAGTGGGGAATCTGCAGCCTCGAGGCCACATGTGGCCCTCTAGGTCCTCAAGGAATCCAAACTGCACAGAACAAATCCCCTTAATAAAAGGATTTGTTCTCTTAAATTTGGACTCAGTTAAAAGGCTGCACCCAAGGACCTGGAAGGCCCTTGAGGCCGCAGGTTCCCCACCTGTGATCTAGTTAATGCTAAAAGGACCCAAAGAACAATTTAGAGAACTGGCCATGGAGTCAGGAAGGATAGCAAAACCTCCCAAGGTTGTTGTGATGATCAAATGAGATAAGATGTGTAAGGTGCTTTGAAAATTACAAAGTGCTACATAAATGTTATTTATTATTAATATTAATATATTAATTACTAATTAATGCCAACAGCAACAGTTTCCCAGTGCTCCAGGAAGTTCCCTGAGATGAAATGTGTCCATGTGCATTGGCATAACTCAGAGCTACTTATACCAAAGAAATCATAAATCCAGTTTAAAAACATATAACACCTTACAGGGTTGTTGTGAAGATCAAATGAGATTATGTATATAAAACACCTTGCTAACACTTTGTAGCTAGGTGGCACAGTGAATCAAGTGCTGGGCCTCAAGTCAGGAAGACTCATCTTCTTGAGTTCAGATCTAGCTTCAGACATTTAGTATCTGTGTGACCCTGGGCAAGTCACTTAATCCTATCTGCCTTAGTTTCCTCACCTGTAAAATAAGCTGGAAAAAAAAAATGGCAAACCACTTCAGTATCTTTGCCAAGAAAACTTCAAATGGGGTCAAGAAGAGTCAGATACAACTGAAATGACTAAACAATAACAACAACCTTAAAACCCTATAGAAATGTGTTATTGTTATATAAATCACTTTATAAATTTTAAAGCTCTACATATCAATTATTATTACTAGAATGTCAGTAGTTAGCATTATTCTTGTTATTAATGAGCTGAAAGGCTACAGTTATTTAAGGACATGATTATAAACATGGAAATCACTAAGAATGATGGTTCGAGATGGTTGGAAGATCAGGCTCCTATCATAGGAGACCTGGACCCTAAATTTTCCCATACATTTCAGAAACTGGTCCCTGGATTTTCCCACACAACCTAGTCCCTGGCATCTTGCCCAGGCCCATCCCAGCCCACTTAGATATTCAGTAGTCCTTTCACTGTGGTTCTCCCACCCAGCCCAAACCACTTGACTACTTTCACTCTTTGCACCTGGGCCCCTCAGGCTACTTACTCCTCCTTAATCCCATCTAGACCATTTCACTGTTGCCTCTGGCCCACCCCAGACCACTTACCACTCCTTAATCCCATCAAGATCTTTTCATTGACCCTTTTCCCCATTTTTGTATATCAGTCCCACCCTCATCAAGCTGCAACTTTACTAGGAATCTGCCTGCCTTACTGGTGTTACAATAAACCTTGCTACTTTGACTGAAATGCTGGAGTGATTGAATTCTCTCCAGGCAGACTCCCATAACCTTACATTTTGGTGTTCCCAGCACCTCAAACCGCAACAGTGGCAGTGTGTACCAGAGATCAGTATATGACAAGAATCTGGACAGAGTAATGTAATGGAATAGTTCTGAGAGACATTAGTTCAGGAACATGTAAAATAAAATCTTTGGTATTTATGTAGCATTAAAAAATTTTTGCTTGTTGCTCTAGCCCAGAATCTCTGAGATAACCTTTCAACCTTCAATGCTTAGAAGCCTGGGTTTGAAGTCAAAAGATCTTAGGTTCAAATCCTGGCTACTTACTATATGTGTGACCTTGGGCAAGTCATTTAACCTCTATGTACCTCAGTTTCTTTATTTGTAAAACTAGGGATTTGGACCAAAGATGGTCTCTGTAGTCCCTTTCAGCTCTAGATTTATGATCCCATGATCCTGTCTTGCTCTTTCATTTTCTGTCTTCCCTTTTCTATTCCCCTACCTTTCCTCATTTAAATTAAATATGTCCTCTCTTTTCCCTCTCCTAAAGACTTTTTTTTTCTTTATTTGTAGCTAATTCTTTTGTATAACAATCAAGTTATCCAGCTTCTAGGTTGATTCTAAGACTAATCTTGGCTTATCCAGTTTGCTGAAGCAAACAAACTTAGGCCCAACCACTAGAAAATCTGGCATTACAGTCTCAACTGGGAGCCACCCTTCTTTCTCTAAGAAAATCATTCCAGTAAGAGTCTTTACTTCATTTTATTTACATGAATATAGTCTTTGTGTCTCAACCTTTTGAAGCCTGCCCCACCTCTGTCTTGCAACACTACTGCTCTATCCAGCATTTCCATCCAGATCATTCCACAGTGAAAAACAAAGATATATTGAGATTATAGTTTGTGGGAATTCACACAAGGTGCCAGAAATTGTTCAGATTAAACAACAGACATCATCATGTTAAATAAAATGGAAATTAGAAAAACAATTCAATTCATCTGGGCTTTCTTCTCAGATTGCACACAATAGTGGTTTGTATCTTTTCTTTTGTGCTTGCAATATAATACATATGAGTTATCTGCATTTGTGTCTTATCCTCCTTCCAGTCTATAAGATCCATGAGGGCAGGTAACCTGCCAAATAAATTTTTTATCTACCTACCCCCAGCCCTGTAAGTGACACAGTAGTCACTTACTAAATGTTTTGAATGACTCAATGAAGCACCTTGCTGGGTATGGATTAATTGAAGGTGCTCCTTTCCTCTTATATGTTATTATATTATTTAATATCAGGATGTCACCAGGGAGCTAAAGAAAGTGTTATAAAAAACTATGAGGTCCAGGAAATTGGTGACATGCAAGATTCTTTTTTTTTTAAGTGATTTAAATCCTTAGTTGCTTTTTATACATTTAAAATTTAAAAACCATAGAATCTTACATTTTCAAATTATGTTTTATGAAACTTGCTTTTTTTTTTTTACTGTATCCTATTGCCCTGATAACCTGTTCCTTCCCCATCCCTAAATGTCATTTTTCAGACAAATGAATTTGCCATACAATATACAAATACTAGTATTTGTTATGCAAGTACTGGGTAAGAACTAATGGACAAGGGGTGGTCACAAGAGTTCTCTTCTTCCCTACTAATTGTGGCTGAATGTTGCAGATTTCTGTTAAACAAAGTGCTTTCCTATGCACTTCACATCTATCCATGAAACAGTAATCATTTTACATTAGTTTGAAAAATACCATCTTTTAGAAAGCTATAGCCAAAATATGGCTAGGGAGTTTACTGGAAAGAAATGATCAGGAACAGTACTTGCTGATAATCATCCTTACTGGAACAGAGACAGAAAGAGAATTGGTTATGTATAAGTGAAAATCAAACTGTAATTTCAAGGCATTAATTTAGTTAACCAAATAGATGCATGCAATTAAAATGCAATATTGCTGTGATTATAATGCAATCAGCAAATTATTAAATTGCAATCAAAATGTAAACAAGTCCTATGTGTCTGCCAGAAGTCTTCTCATCTCATTATTTTAGCTAAACCTATAAGCTAATAAACAGAATCTTCCACATTTCTCAGCTGTCTCATTCAAAATTTGGTCTGCCTTTTCAACATTAGCCACAACCAATATTTTTAGTTGAATGAAAATATTAAAAAAGGCTGTAATTTCTCTTTACAAATGAAATTAAAATCATACAATTAAGAAGCTTGGTGGTAACAGAATATACAAAGCTTTGATTTGAGAAAATGAAAATTCATTTTAAATTTAAATATCTCATTTCCATTCATTCAAAGACCTAAAAGAAAAACAACATAAAATTACTAAGAGCTTAATATTTTCACTATATTGTATGATCAAAATTTAAAAAAATATAATACTGTATATGTATAAATAAATAAATAAATAAATAATTCTAAAAGTATTTTTTTAAAAAAGCCATAACTTCTTAGAAATATGTGGGTTTTTTTTGTTTTTTTTTGTTTTTTTTGTTTTTTTGTGAGGCAATTGGGGTTAAGTGATTTGCCCAGGGTTACACAGCTAGTAAGTATCAAGTGTCTGAGGCCAGATTTGAACTTGGATCCTTTTGACTCCAGGGCCGGTGTTCTATTCACTAGCTGCTTCAATATATGCTTTTAAAGGGGAAAAAGTCCATTATATTTTGACTTCTCATCTTATATGATAAATTCATGGCACAGTGAAAAAAGTCCTAGTATTTTCAGAAGTCAGAGTCAGTAGAGCCGGCTTTCATCCTTGGCTGTTTAGTTTGCCATTCATAAGTGTTTGTTGAATTGAACTGAGGTCAGTATGCATTACAATAAAATATATGTTATAATAACCCCCACCCACCCACCCACCCACCCAAAAAAAACCAAACAAAAAACAAAACAACTTTAGCCACAGGTCAAAGAAATGTGATGAGTTGTGAAACCCAACTAGCTCATAATATGTAGCTCAATCACACATGTGTACAATCTACAGGGAGAGTTGTTTGGTTGTTTGGTTGTTGTCCATTCTGGAAGAGGACCAAATGACATCGTGATGTTTGTTGAAGTAGAGCTACAGTGTGTGTGATTGTGACTGATCAGACCAACATGAGCTCTGAGTGTTCTACACAAGTTGGGCACAAATAGTCCATATGAACGTTTGGGGTGGAGATGTCTCCAAATTTGTGTATCTCACGTTTCTTTTGAGCTACTACAATTCTGCTTTGCTCATAGAGCACAGTGCCTTCTTTAATGTGGCCACGCCACGCTGGGCAATTCTTTGCCAGCGTCTCCCATGTTGCACAATCAATTTCAAAGTTCTTCAGAGAAGGACGAAGCATAGAATGATGGAAAGAACAGGGGAACTCAAGTGATCACAGAACCACAGAATATCAGAGATAGAAGGGACCTCAGCAGTCATTTAGTCCAACTCATACCCAAAAGAAACCCTTCCTATAATGTAACTGATAAGTGATTATCCAGCCTCTTCCTGAAGACCTTCAATGAGAGGTAACGCATCAAATCTTGTGACAGCCCATTTCACTTTTGGACAACTGTAATTATTAGGGATTTTTTCCTCCTGAAATCAAGCTTAAATTGGCAATTTCCATATATTGCAACATTTGGAATGTGAGGATCTGGGTTCAAATTTTGGCTCTGCTACTTATGTATTTACTATTCTCTCTCATATTTTGCTAACCTTTCACCACCACCAGTTCCCAGAGAAGACCCCTTCCCCTTTTTCATCTTCTAAGAGTAAATTCAATTCCGTGCTTGTTGTTCAGTCATTTGGTCTTGTCTGACTCTTTGTGACCTCATGGAGCACACTGTCTGTCCATGGAGTTTTCTTGGCAAATATACTGGAGTTGTTTGCCATTTCCTTTTCCAGTGGATTAAGGTAAACAGAGGTTAAGTGACTTGCCCGAGGTCCCATAGCTAGTAAGTGTCTAAGGTCAGATTTGAACTCAGGTCTTTCTGACTCCAGGCTCAGAGCTCTATCCACTGAGCCATCTAGCTGCCCCCATAAACACTAGGCACATTCAAATTATGTGAGGTATTGTGCTAACTTTGGGGATACGAAAAACAAAAAAAGAAAAAGAGGCAGTTTTTGCCCATAAGAAGCAGGGATTTCTTGGACAACTGGGGAAGTGAGTATGAATGAATCATATCTGTTGCCAGCTAGAGCTACAGTGCTTTAGCAAACAAACAAATAAATAAATGGTTGAATGAATAAATAGCCGAATGGATAAATGAGTGAACAAATAGATAAATAAATGAATGATTGACATAATATGTATATGTACATTTTTTTTTGTGGGGGCAGAGAGTGGACAGAGCGCTGATTTTTACTGATATAAGAGAATTCCCAGTGAGGGGACGTCCTTGAACAATACAGAATGGCTCTTCCTCAGAATCTTCAAGTCTTGAAGATTTGATTGAAACCCTGAGACATCAAATGACTTGCTGCTGGTCCTACAGCCAGTAGGTCAGAGGTAGTACTTGTGTGCCTCTACTAATGCTATGTTCATTCTTGCTGGATTACTGCCTTTAAAAGCATTGCATTCAGCACAGTCAGTACATTCAACATACTCAACACATTCAACACATTCTGCTCATTCAACACACACAGGATATGCAGGACATACATCACTTCCACAATGTATTAATCCATTCACTAATCTCTACATGACACCCTTCGTTACTATGACATTCTAAAGAAGTAGCTTCAACTCGTTTCGGGAATACAAAGATAGATTTACAGATTCTCTGGTTAGGCATCTGTCCTTCATGCTAGTTGGTGAGACAGGTTCTGGTAAAACAACATAGATCCCTCAGTGGTGTGTTGAATTCATGTGCTCCTTATCAGGACCCAAGAGAGGAGTGGCCTGCACACATCCCAAGAGTGTTGCTGCAGTGAGTGTGGCTCAGAGAATTGTTGATGAAATGGATGTGATGTTGGGCCAGGAAGTTGGATATTCCATTCTATTTGAAAATTGAAGTAGTACAAAAAGTATTCTCAAATACATGACAGATGGAATGTTACTTCTAGAAGCTATGACTGATCCCTTTCTAGAGTTACGGTGTTATAATCTTTGATGAAGCTCATGAAAGGACTTTGGCCACAGATATTTTCATGGGAGTTCTGAAGGAAGTTGTGAGGCAAAGATCAGATTTAAAGGTTATCATTATGAGGGCTACTTTAGATGCAGGGAAATTTCAGATTTAATTTGATAATTGTCTCCTTTTAATTATCCCTGGCTGTCTACCCTGTTGAGATTTTTTTATACTTCAGAACCAGAGAGAGAGTACCTCAAAGCAGCAATTTGAACTGTGATACAATTCACAGATGAAAGACTACTGTGGAAATAGAATAGATAAGATTTGGTAACCAAGAAGATATGAAGGGTAAGGGAGATTGAAAAGTTGAGCAATATTCTGAGGTTGGGAATGTGAATAACTGGGAGGATGCTGATGCCCTCAACATAAAATGGAAATTTTGTTGGAGGAGCAGGGTTAGGGAGAAAGATGATCAGTTCTGCTTTGGACTTAATGAGTTTGAGATGCCAATAGTACATCCAAGTAAAGATACCCAATAGACAGTGATGCAGAACTGAAGACACAGTATATCCAGGGGTATGCTGGTAAATGTTTAATAACTGGGTCTTTGAAAAAAATGTACACAAGATACATCTTTAAGATTAATCTTCATTAATATACTTTTCTCCATCATTTTCTTAAACCTCAACAATCAATAAAATAATAAATCAAGCCCTGGTATATAGTTTTTGTTGATTTCTGAGGTATAAATGCTCATTTTGAAATTTTACAATGACATGGCACATTAGATAGAGTGCTGGGTCTGGAATCAAGATGATGTGAGTTCAAATCCAGCCTCAGATGCTTACTTGCTTTATGTCCCTGGGCAAGTCACTTAATCTCTCTCAGATTCCTTAATTATAAATGGGATAATAATAGCACCAACCTCTTAGGATTGTTGTGAAGATCAAATAAGATAACATTTGTAAAGTATTTAAGTAGAGATTCTGGCACATAGTAGGCACTTAATAAATGCTTTTTTTCTTTCCTTCTTTCTTCACAAACTGCAAACCAACAAATGTAGACTGTCATCTGTACTATATATCCTTTGCTGTTCCTCCTCCACACCTTTGCTCACATTATTCTCTGTTCATGGAATATTTTTCTTTCCTATTTCTGCATATGCTCATAGGCTCATAGATTTAGAACTGGAAGGGGTCTGAGAGGTCATTTAGTCTAAACCACTTCATTTTAGAGACAACATTAATGGCTAACATTTATTTATTGCATTAAAGTTTGCAAAATACTTTTCTCACAACAATTCTATAAGGTAGGTGATGCAACTGTCTCCATTTTTACAAATAAGGAAACTGAGGCTGAGAGCAGTTAGAGGACTTCCCCAATGCCACGTAGGTATTAAGTGTCTGAGGTGGAATTTGAGCTCATTTCTTCCTAATTCCAACTTCACTCTTTTATTAATGACACCACTTTGCCTTCATAGGATGAGAATACTGAGGACCAGAAGGGTCACACTGGTAGTAAATGGCAGGGAAAAATTTGAATTCAGGTTCTTCAATTCCACATTTAGAACTCTTTGTTAAAATCTTTGTCTTTTGACAAAAAGTCACATGATAATGAAATTAGGGGAGCCAGGAAAAAATACTTTTCAGAACTATAGGTAGGGGAAGAGTTCATGACTAAACAAATGATAGAGAAGCTCAAACAAGATAAAGTAATTTTTATTATAAAACTAAAAAGTTTTAAATTAAATCTAATGTAGCAAAAATTAGAAGTCAAATAAGTAATTGGAAAAAATCTTTGCAACAAGATAAAGGTCTCGATCTAAGATGTATAAGGAACTGTTACAAATTTATAAGACTATTCTCTAACACATAAACGGTCAAAGATCAGGAACAAGAAGTTCCAAGCTATCGATAACTACATGACAATATGTTCTAAATTACTAATAATTAGAGAAATGCAAATCAAAGCAACTTTGAGGTTTAACTTTGCACCTATCAGATCAGCAAAGATGACAAATTGGAAAAGTGACAAATGTTGGAGAGGCTGTGGGAAAACAAGTATACTAGTCAACTGTTGATGGAGTTGTGAAATGGTTCGGCCATTCTGGAATGGAATTTGGAACTATTTCCAGAAAAATTTCAAACTGTGCATACCCTTTGACTGAGCTATACTATTATTAAGGAATGAAGAAAAGAGAAAAAGGATCTATACATGCAAAGAGTTTTATAGTAGCTCTTTTCATGGTAGCCCAAAACTGAAAACTAAGGGATTGTTCTATTAGGGAATTGGCTAAACAAATTACGGTATATGAATGCAACAGAATATTATGTTTAATTTTTTTTTTATTTTTTGAAGCATACTTTTTAAACTTTCTTTACTTTTCTTGTTTTGTTTTTGTCTGTGTTTTCTTTTGTAACATGGCTAACACAGAAATATTTCATGTTACTGCACATGTATGATCTATATCAAATTGCTTGCTTTGAAGGGAGAAAGGGAGGAAGAGAATTTGGAACTCAATATTTTTTTTTAAAAAAGAGTATTAAAATTTTTTTTACATGTAATTGAGAAAAAATAAGTTAAAAATTAAATGTAAAAAAAAAAGGAATTTAAGCCCCTTGAAGGCAGAGGCTGTTCTTGTCTTTTTATCTCTGGAACCTAGCAGAGTGCCTGGGACATAGTAAGTACTTTAATAAATGCTTGACAGTTGGTTTATTGATTGGGAAAAAAAAATTTGTCTTGATACACAAGATGATAGTTTAGGGTTGGTTCCAAGGTAAAGGGACTTCCACCAGTCTTGACTGTAGGCCTAGTGTTCCATCCACAAGGCCATGCAACGGAATGTTATTGTACCATAAGAAATTATGAAGTAAACAATTTCAGAGGAATTTTTATGAACTGATGCAGAGAGAATTGAATAAAACTAGGAGAATAATGATAACATTATAGAGAAAGACTTTAAGAGACTTTAGAACTCTGGTCAATGCAATGATAAACAATATGTCCAAAAGGGTGAAGATGAAACATAACACTTGCCTCTTGACAGTGAGATGATGAACTTAAAATGAAGAAAGAGGCATGCATTTTCAGACATGGCCAATGATGGAATTTGTTTTACTAGATCATGTAGATATGTAGTGAGGGATTTATTTTTTTGTGGGTCTTTTCTTTTCTAATTTGCTCAATAGTGTACATGGGGGGAATGAGAAGGACAGATCAATAAAAATCCTTGTCATTTGAAAATTTTGAAATAAAATTAAAAAGTGAGTAGATTGGAGGGAATGTAAATTATGTAAATTAGCAATAATTACTGTGAATGTGAATTGTATGAATTCTCCCATAAAAATGGGAGAGGCTAAGGGGCAGCTAGGTGGTACAGTGGATAGAGCACTCCTGGAGTTAGGAGGACCTGAGTTCAAAACTGGCCTCAGACCAAACACTCGACACTTACTAGCTGTGTGACCCTGGACAAGTCACTTAACCCCAATTGCCTAAAAAAAAAAAAATGGGAGTGGCAAAATAAATTAAAAAATAGAATCCAGGAGATACAGCCAAGATAGTGGAGTGAAAGGAAGCAGTGCAGCTGAGCTCCTCTTCTCAAACTTCTCTAAACTGATCTAGACTGAATCATCAGAAGCATCAGACTGAATCCTGATGGAGAAATTAAAAAAAAAAAGTCAGAGTCTAACCCAGCTCATCATGGAGAGACAAAGGTCTGTGGACGCTGGGAACAGGTCAGGTGAGGAGCACTCTGAGCATTTCTGCGCCTAAAGAGAGGTCGTGCACCAGGGCAGGAGAAGGTTCCAGACCAGGGCTTGGACACCCTCTGACTCATACCTGGCCATGGTGATGGGGACAGGTGCAAACTAGCAGTCGTATCACTTACTACCCAGTTCTGGGTTACAGATTTAGGGTGGAATAAGAAGGGAATCTCCACAGGAGAATGATTTTCCTGGCGGGGAGGTCCTACTGGGACATGAATGGAGAAAGGAGGAAATTCAGAAGCCAAAAGTAACACCATCAACAATGGGGCTCAGACTTCAGGTACAAAGCAGGGTCTAAGTTCCAGTGTCTAGCCCAGCCTGCAGAAGAATAACCAGGGAGGAAATTAATCTAGCCCAAAGGGAGCCTGTAATTCTGGCTCTGAGCCTATAGAGCTTTCCAGAGGCCAAAAAAGGTAGAATCTAGCAGCAATCTAATCTTCCTCTCACCCAAATGAGAGTCAGGGACAACTAACATTTGGTAAGCAAGCAATGTGCTAATTGCTGGGGATACAAAGAGATGCACCACAGTCCCTGCCTTCAAGTGGCTCACAATCTAAATAAAACTAAACTACAGATTTCAGATCAGGGGGGCAGCAATCAGACTTTGCCCTGGATCAGACCACTTTGGGATCACAGAAAGGTCACAGATCCCCAACCTGTTCCTGAGATCCTACAATAAAGTGACACTCAACAGACATTTCTTCCAGAAGTGAGCCTAGGCCTAACATCAAGTCCCAAGTTAGGAAGTAACCTGGAAGATTGGGGAAAAAAAAAAGAACTCCACCATAATGAGCTATTATAGTTGCAGAGACACTCAAAATACAAACCAGAAGAAGAGAATGCGTCCAAAATAGCTATAAGCAAAGCCTCAGAGAAAAGCATTGTTTGGGTACAAGTTCAACTAGGATTACTGGAAGACATAAAGCAAGAGCGTTTTTGTTTTTTTTTAAAGAGTTAAAAATTTTTTTTTAAATAAACATGACAGCATTTAAGGAAAAAATTTAAAAAGAAATGATAGATCTGCAAGATGTAATAGGAAAGGTAATTAACAGCTTGGCACAAGATGTACAAAATCTTGGCAAAAGAGGTACAAACTCTAAGCTAATATTTATACAAAAATATTTATAGCTTTTTTTCAGGTGGCGTAGACTGGGAATCTGAGGGAGTATGCATCAATTGGGGAATGGATGAGCACGATATTATATATAAATGTGAAGGAATACTACTATGCTGAACTCTTATCAGCATAATGACCAAGTAAGATTTCAGAGGAATGATAATGAAAAATGCTACCAACCTCCTAATAGAGAGGTGGAGGATTCAGAATGCAAAATGAGACAAATATTCTTTAGATCATGGCCAACATGGAAATCTATTCTGATTGACTATATGTGTTTGTAATGGGTTTTGGTTTCCTTGTGTTCTCAATGAAGGGGTTGGTGTGAGGGTGAGAAGGTGGATCTTGGCTAATTAAAACAAAATATAGATTTATTTTTGTGTATATATGTATATATACACATGTATGTATATGTTCGTGTGTGTATATATACACATATACATATATAAAAAGATCTTGGGAACTCTGGTCAGTGCAATGACCAACTATAATTCCTAAGGACTCATTATGAAACATGCTGCTCACCTCCTAATAGAGAGGTGATCGACTCAGAATGAAGGTTGAGATGTATTTTTTTTTTTTATGCACAACCAGTGAGAAATTTTGTTTTACTTGATTATACGTATTTGTAACAGAGGCTTTTTTTTTCTTGCTCTCTCTCATTGTGGAGGGAGAGGGGGGTGAGGGAAGTGGAAAGGAGGAAAGGCTGATCTTTGTTTGAAAATAAAATAAAAACTTAATGAAAAAAAAAAGAAAATAGAATCCAAAAATGTTGTTTACAAGAAACACACCTGAAACACAAATACTCACCAAAAAAAAACCCTCTCATCTATCCTTCTAAGTCCAGGTGAAATGTTGCCTTCTCCATGAACTTTCTCTGGTCCTCCAAGATGGAGCATCTTATTTTCACTTCATTTTTAAGTAATTCTCCTATTCTACTTTGTATTATAGTATTTATAACTGTCTTATCTTTCTCACTAAATTGTAATCTCTTTCAAAGCAGGGAGCATGCCTTAAGTGTCTCATTATCTCCCCTCCATACATCAATAAACATTTATTAAGCACCTACTATGTGCCAGGCACTGTGCCAAGCATTGGACATAGGATCCTTAATATGTATTTGTTGAAAATGGAGCCTTGTTCTTGGCAATATTGATCTGATGCAGTTTGAAGGGTTTGGGGACCCCTCAAGGACCAAAGTAAAGGACAGGTTTCCCTGGAAAGAATTCATGGACTCAAGCAATTTTTAAGTCAAGTTGGCAAAGGTTTATTGTTATGCTATGCAGTGGGCAAAAGTTCTTAAGGAACCTGTGACCTTAGAGGGTATAATTAAAGTTTATATAGGAAAAAAACTATAGTAAAACATGTGCCAAGTATGCTAATAAGGGTGGGATTATGGAGTGGTTAAGGAGTGGTCAGGTCTTAAAGGAACATGTATTTTTTACATCTACTATGTAGGCGTTTTACCCACCAGGAAAAGCCCATGGTAGGGGGAGGGAGGGGAGGAGAGGATGGGGAGGTCACAGAGAAGTGGGGTTTTTAGGTCTGCTACATCACTAAGTTAACTAGTGGTCAGGGCCGACTGAGGATTGTCCAGTCTGCTACTAATCAATGTCTTGTTTGACAAGATAGATGTAGGGAGTGTACATATGTCTTAAGTCTATGATACTCATAATGAGGTGTCCAATATGCATAATAAGGTAGGGAGTTGGTATAGATAGTCCAGTTGCTATTGAATATCTTTATGAGCCAGTACAAAGCCAGTTCAAACTAAAAATTCCTACAGCTGCAGTTTGTTGCCATACCAGGGGGAGAGATAAGTGTTTCATTGGGGTCCACCATGCTAAGCATGGTGTCCTTGGGCTGGGCAGAAACTGCCAGAGATAGTGTTTTGAGGCTAGGGAGAAATATGGTCTTGGAATTGGGGTCTGAGCACAGGCACCCAAGCACCCCATCAGATCCATATTACATATGCCAGTGGAGAATTATGCTGATGTGACAAACAACAAAATAGCTTTCTTAAGTTTTCTTATTTAGTCATAAAAGAATCCTCTGACTTCATATCCTTTATCCAAGATGCAGATGGCTCCTTATCAACTCAAATGGCCTCAATAGTCAACACATAAGTGGTTTGTGATTCTAAAGGCAATGAACATGGATAAGCTTCTCATTTTTTCCAAATTTTTCATTCCTTTCTAGCCCAGTCCTGAGCCTCAGCTTGGTTTTAAATAGGGACCATGTCAGGGAGAGGGCAAGGGAACAAGTAGAGAGAAAGGTAAAGATAATCCTACTAAGCTCTAGTAGCAGCTTAATTAAATATTCATTATCTATAGGCTCTATAAAGGACATGTATGTGACACAGCCTAGTAGCATGGCATTCCATAATCTTTCATTCTGATATTAAACTCTTCTATCATAAAATCACATAATTTTGAGTTGGAAAGGAACTTATTAATATTTAAACTATCCCTCCACTTACATTACAGAAAGGGAAAATTGTAGCCTAGAAAAAATAAGTTATTTGCTTAAGGTCACAAATCAATAGCAAGATATAGGAGAAAAAGGTTCTAGTTAGGGGTCCAAAGACCTGGATTTGCATTTTGGTTCTGTTACTTATTAGCTATGACTTTGGGCATGTTACTTATATCCTCTCTCACCTTCAGTTGGCCCATGTGTACAAGGAAGATAATAAAGCATTCCTTGTCTATTTTATAGAGTTGTTGTAAGCAGGATATGAGGAAAGTGTGTGAAAACAGACATAAGTAAAATAGGAGTTCCTCCTTCCACCCCAAGCAGCCTGAACTCTTCCTTGTTCCTTCTGTTATTGCCAACATCAGTCATAAATCAAACCAAAGCTTTTAACCCTTTTTGTTGCTGTCCTTTGAATTTATTAAAAGCTTTAATGTATCCTGAGCTTTAGCCTTCTTGACACTAAAGAACTAAGCTACTCTTTTGCATTTCTCCTCAGTTACCTGCCTCTGCTTCTCTCTTTTGTAAATACTCAAATACATCTTCGAGCTCACTGATGTGGTTGTTTCTTTCAATTACAACTTATCCGTGTCTGCCTATACTGTGTGAATCTTATCCATGTCCTCCCCCAAATTTGCTACATGGGTTTGACTCAACATGGGTTGAAATAGACCTTTCTTCTATTTGCTGAGGATGCCATTGGAGTGAATGGGATATACAGGGGTGGTCTCTCACTCTCACAGTATTACCAGCCTTTTTATGTATACATATATTTAATAATATACTTTACTCCAGTTCTTCTTTGTAGTTTCTTATTTATTATATGTTGTAGCCTACTTATATGTACCATGTGCCTCCCCATTGCCCTTTGAGTAATGCTCATTTATAAGTCTTTGGAGACTGCAGTATTCTATGATTTATAGCCATACAACAGTAGCATAGAATATTGGCCTTAAAAAGATGAGACTGTTCATAGAAGTTTGGGGCCATTAAAGGAGCTTTGTAATTTATCAAAGACAATAAAATCCATTCTCCTTCTGTTTAATTCTGGGCCCAACTCATAGACTATTTGCACTGTTACCCCAAGATGCATATGTATACACATGTATGTGTATCTATTGGGAGTGGGGTGGGGATTCTCTATGTGTTGTCCTTCTAACTGTACATCATAGTCTAGATAGTTTATATTCTTCATCCATTTGATTTTTCTTGTTTGGATATTTAGGCCAAACTCTTCTTCGTGATTGTGAATGTCTCCATGAGTCTCCATGATGTGCTAGGGCTTGGTATACGTCTTTTAAAAATCAGAATTCTTCAGTAAATTCTCTGTACAACTCTATCAGTCTCCTTATACACCTCTGTCTTTTCTTCCTCATTCAAATCATTTGCATTTGTACTGATCATTATTTCATTCCTGTGCCTGCTTTCTTTATGTAATTTCAGGCTGTGGCATCCTGCCTGTCCTTTCTCTGAACTCTTTGCAATCAAATCTTCCAGATTTTTGAGTACATACACAATATCTGCTGCCCTGCCTTATCTTTCACAACATATAAAATGATACAGCTAATTTCTTTCCAAATTCTTGCCATCTCCATTTTACTTACCACTTTTTCCTTATTGGTCAGAATCAGGTCCAGTATAGCTATCCCTCCTACCTTTTGGCCCCCTGGCTTTTCATCTCGTCTACCTTCTGGAAGATGAAATAGTAGTTGAAGAAAGTCCTAGTTGTCTAAGTCACTAATAAAGAGAACCTTGCAGTAGATGTTCAGATAGTTAAAGCCCTATTTTAGGACTCTACCTTTTCTTCTGTGATAGCTTTGTGATATGTCATTTTCCTTTTCTGACTATAGTATACTCCTGCTATGATTTTGCTTCTTTTCCTCCCATCTTTGATCTTTGCCCATGTACTTAGGTTTGTGGATTTCCATATCAGTATGTTTTCTTGTTCATCACTATTATCTCTTATACAAACTGTTTTGTAAGGGATGGTCCTGTTCTGAGGCACTGCAATCATTTCCAGTCTCTTGCTTATGTCACTAACTCAGATAAGGACCAGGAAAGTAAGTAAACAACATCATCCATATCGGGGAGGCATCAAGTTACTGGATAGTGACATCCTCCAGTCTCTGGAGACCACTCTTCTGATCTATTGCACTGGCTTGTGGGTGATCACATAAATATCATACAAGCTGTGTATTTTGGTTTGCGAAAAAAAAAATCATGTCTTATCTCTTTCAACATGAGGAAATAAATAGTTTTATGTGGGTTAGCCTTGTAACCTCCCAACTGATAATGTGATGTCAGATGTCACAGATGTTGAGGAGATTAATTAGATGACAAAAATAAAGTGCATTGAGCTACCTGGCAAAAGGTCATCTAAAAATACAAAGTGATAAATGATGAAAATAAAGGGCAGCATGTACCATTAGCAACCTTCTGGCACTGAAGCTCCAAATATCTCACCCCTTTTCTGCAAGTCTTCTATTATAGTTTTCTCTATACCTAGCTGACTTTATATGTTTAACAGAAACCAATACAAAATTGTCCTTGGGACCTTTCTGGAAGCTGCCAAGGGATTTTATTCTATATACTTTTCAAAGGCTTCAAGGGGTCCAGAAAACAAGACAAAGCATAATAATTCTGACCAATAGTGTCAATAGGAGCTGAGGTCTTTGAACTGAAGTAGAAATAAATACAATAAACTATATGAGGTCACGGTAAAGCAAATGGTCCCATCCACTGTTGTAAAAACTATTGTTGTCTTTGGATAGGAGACATTTGGAGCTTTGTCTAAACGTTACCTCAACCCAGCTATCTTAGATCAAATGGACTTCTTTAAAAATTGTAAAAGCATTTGATCACCTCCTCTTCTTTCTTGTCCTTGAATTGACAATGTTTTCTCATTCTCATAAGAAACC
This sequence comes from Vombatus ursinus, assembly GCF_900497805.2. Lineage (NCBI taxonomy): Eukaryota > Metazoa > Chordata > Mammalia > Diprotodontia > Vombatidae > Vombatus > Vombatus ursinus. The sequence goes on along the minus strand of NW_020955033.1, from coordinate 3,228,599 downwards.
TTGCTAGCTGCATGGCAAATACTGCAGAAACCCTCCCTTTTTCCTTTGACTAATCGTCCCTTTCTCTACCCCTTCCTCTCCTGTGAAAGGTATTACTTTACCTATCCTAATTGCTACAGAATGGTGTTGATGGGTTGTATATTCTAAAAGGACCTGAAAAGTCATTCAAGCAAACAAACAAACAAATCTGTACTCTGGGAATCTAAAGCTGCTATCAGCAAGCACTTTTTTTTTTTTTTATTGTCAGCGTGCTCACGAATCCTTCTCTTTTGTATTTGACTACTCAAGTTATTTGACCCCTCCTCAGCAAATCCAGCTGGTAGTGAGATTCTCCTTGGGCTGAGAAATTCTCCCACAGAATTATGACTCCATTCATTACATAAAGGTAGAACATACAAGTAGGTAAATTAATGCTGTGATTTTATTCACGTCTAAAATCCTCTATTTCCATGACCTTTGGCACCCAAAGGACTTTAGGGACATGTCACCATCATTGCAGAAGCCACTTTGCTCCTTTTTGTTCTAATTTAGTATCAAAGTTTACTGACTGTACTCTACCAGCACTTCTAATCACATCTCCACATTGAGTTTTATCAGTGCCTAAGAATTCCCTTGCAGGCTCTGATTTTGTTCATGACAGGATTGAGTAGCAGGAATCATCAGGTGCTAAGATGAGAAGCCAGTGACTCATTTGCAAATTTTGTTGCATGGTTTTTAGGGAAGGACAGACAAAGCTCCTGTTGGGGGAGCTGTGTGACTGTTTCTTTCTGTCTGCTCAGATGCTGGTGACTTTTAAAATTACATATTCATATATGAAATGCCATAGAACTGAGGACCTCATAATGATCTTGAATGTAATATACTCTGGATGAGAGGGAAGCAAAAAAGAGCAAAGTCCCCTTCTTTGTATTTGTTGCTAGAAACAGGGTGATTCCCAACCATTTTTGCTTATTGACAGTGACAAATAATCTGTTAAGATCTTTGTCTTTATAATTCTAATCAAATAGATTAATGAAATGTTCTGGATAAGTACCCTCTAAGAAAAATACAAAATGTAGAGGGAAAAGTAACTTGGCACATGTATCCTGGAGGCATTCATTTTCATTTAATTCATTTCTTCTTTTGACCATTTTCTGAATTTATTGCTATAGCTTTCCTCCTCATACACTATAACATTAATATAGCTCTCAAATTCAAGTTTTGTAGTAACTAGATACTTTGAATCTTATATTTAAAGCTGGGAGGTATATTTAAGATCATCTACTCCATCCTCCTAATTTTGTCTCATTTTTAGCATGTATTTCCAGCACCTAGCATAGTACTCTGTACAGAAGATGCTTGACTAAATGCTGGTTTTTTTAGATTTCTTAAAAATTAAATTTCATTTTTTTAGTTATCAAGCATTTCCCCCCCCTCCTTCCCTTTCACCTTTTTCAAGAAAAAGAAAGATTAAAAACAAGTATTGAAATGCTTGTTGAATGAATACGTGATCAAACTGAGGCCCATTGAAGTGAAATGATTTGCTTCAAGTTCAGAAAGGTAATAAATAGCATAGTAGGAATTAAAAAAAAAAAAAACAGGTCCCAAATCTTTTGACTCCAAACCTAGTATTCATTCCACTATACCATATTACTTTCCTTCAGTTATTTTCTATTTGGGATTTTCTTAGCAAAGATACTGGAGTGGTTTGACATTTGCTTCTCCAGCTCATTTTACAGATGAGGAATCAGGCAAACAGGGTTAAGTGACTTGTTCAGGGTCTCACAGTTAGTGTCTGAGGCTGGATTTGAACTCGGGTCGTCTTACTCTAGGCCTGGCACTCTATCACTGAGCTACCTAGCTGCCCTTAGCACTGGCTGTACAATTAGTAAAATGATAGTACTTGCCTTCAAGGGGTGACCAATTTAACGGGAGGAGATAACACACAAAAGGAGGCAGGAGAGGGGTTGGAAGGGGAAGAGAAAATCTTGTTCAGAGGAATTGAAACCAAGCTCTGAGAGTCTAATTTCGGCTCTTTGTGCTTGTTGTTCAGTCATTTCAATGGTGTCTGACTTTTTGTAATCCCATTTGGGGTTTTCTTAGCAAAAATACTGCAGTGGTTTGCCATTTCCTTCTCCGGTTCATTTTACAGAGGAGCAAACTGAGGCAAACAGGGTTAAGTGACTTGCCCAGGGTCACGCAGGTAGGAAGTGCCTGAGGCCGGATTTGAACTAGTGAAGATGAATCTTCCTGATTCCAAGTCCAGTGCTCTACCCACTGTGCCACCTAGCTGGCCAGGGTTGGGGAGGTGGGAGAAGGGGAGAGTAGGAGTAAAGATCTTGTTCCAAACCAGGCAGAGCAGCAGATGCAAAATGGAGTTTCATTCATTAAATGAAACATTCCCATTAATGTCACTTTCAAATATACATAGTCGGATACTGTGGAAAGAGCCTGGCCTTTGAGGACTTGTGTTCAAATTCTGCCTATATCACTTACTATATGTGTGATGGACAAGTCACTTGGACTCCCTGGAGATTTAGTTTTCTTATTTGTAAAATGAGGGGGTTGAACTACCTAGATTTTAAGATCCTTTTCTGCCCAGCCCCCTATCCTCTCAAAACTTGTATTGTACTCTCCTATTAATGCAGATATTCACACTGTAGTTTCTAGGAGCGAGACATTTTCTGTCCCACCAACTTGACATCAAGTGAAAGCATGGTAGACAACCTCATGCAATGGAAAAGAATTGGTGCTGAAGTCAGAGGTCTTGGATTCAAATTCCACTTCTAACAATTACTGCCTGTGTGACCTTGGGTGAATCATTTCGCCTCCTTCAGTCTCAGTTTCCTCATATGTAAAATGAAGGGAGTGGACTGTGTGACCTCAGAAGTCCCTTCCAGCTCTGGTGCTATGACCTAGATCTGTGCTTCTGACTCCTACAATGGGGTAAGTGATTTGCCCAAGGTGATATGGCTAGCAAAGGTGCAATAAAGCCCAGAGCTTTTAAAGCTTTTCCTACTATGCCCAAGTGAATGTCAACCAGTATTGACTAAGGAGCTCTTCTTGGGCCCAGAATTGAGATCATCCAAATAATATTTATAGCTAGCACTTACAGAGAACTTACAAGGTTTGCAAAGTGCTTTACCCTCCCCTACTCAGTGATTCTGAACCCCTGGCTGTCATCATTCAAATTCTGATCTCACTGCCTGATCCATCACTTGTATTCCCCTCCCCCCAATGTCTCACTCTAAAGCTATTCATACCTTTACATGGTGCTCACTGGAATGCCTGCTCCTTAGGTAACAACTTGTTTTCATTTTCCATCTTTTCCTTTCCCACTCCTTCCATCTTCTGGCTCTCACTGAGACTTGGCTCCCTCCTGATGACACGGCCTTCCTGGCCTCCCTTTCCAGCGCTGGCTGTGCTTGCACTCATTCCCCTCTCCTCCCCTCAACTCACTGGTTGAGGTGGGGGATTTGAAATACTCCTTGCTCTCCATTGCCACTTCTATGTCCTCCCTTTACTACCATCACTTAGTAACCCTTCCTTCTTTGAGGAATCTATTTCTTTCATCCCATCAAGATTCTGGTAGCTGCTGTCTATTGACTTCTAGGCCTCTTACCTTCTTTGCTCAATGAGTTCAGTGAATAATTTACAGTCTTTCTTCTTCAACTCCTATCTTGATATTAGGGGTCTTCAACATATTTATTGATACTCCCTTAACATTCTAATTTCACAGTTCTTTAACTTAATCATTTTACATGATCTCCTAACCCCTCATCAGTTACACACAAAGGTTCATACTTTTCTTATCTGATCAAAATCAGTTGTTATTAAATCTTTCTCTCTGCCTTGCAACCCTGAACTCTGTTCTTCACTGCACTGTCACTGTGACCTCCAATCCCTCATTTCTCCCCCAGGCCATCACACCTGTACTAGCTATAGTCTCCTCCCTTCCCCATCTTGACCTTTTGGTAAGTCAGTTCAGCTCTATATTTCCTTCTTCTCTTGAGTCCATTGTCCCTTTGTTGTATTGCTAATCTGGCCTTTACATGCCTTAGTCTTAGATCATTCACATCATCCACTTCCTTTGCTCTTACTCACATGCTTCTGGATGAAGCTGGAGAAGATCATGAAATCATGCTAACTGGGTTCCCTACAAATTTATGTTACATATTATCAACTGGGCCTCATTTTCAATTGTTTTACTTCTCTAATTAACTCCCTATCCCACTCACCATAATGGCTCTTCCAAACATTTTCAACATCCCTCCTTCCTCAGTCATGTTTCATCCTCCTCCTCATCCTCTCAAATAAGAAACTTAACTTATGTTTTCCTGAAAAAAAAAAAAAAACTGAGATAATTAGCCAAGAGCTCCATTTTCTCCTGTCTTCCTCCTCTCAAATACCCAGATATCTTCTGCCGCTATCTCCTCTTTCACCCCTGTTCTCACATGAAGATGTGGCCCTACTCTTTGCTAAGGCAAACCCTTTTACATGCACAAGTAATTCCATTCTGAACTGTCTTCTCCACCAAGTTGTCCCCTCTGCCATCCCCATTCTCTCATTTATCTTCAATCTCTCCTTGTTTACTGGCTGCTTTCTTATTCCCAACAAACATGCCCATATCTCATCCATTCTCAAAAAATCCTTACTTGATCTATCCATCCCTGCTAGCTGTCATCCCACATCTCTCTTCCATTTTGTAGCTGAACTCCTTGAAGAAGTCCAATTGTGACAGGTGTTTCTCCTTCCTTTCTCTCACTTCTTAACTCACTACAATTTGGCTCCCAACTTCATTATTCTACTGAAACTGCTCTCTCCAAAGTTATCAGTGATCTCTTAATTGCCAATTTTATTGGCCTTTTCTCCATCTTCATCCTTCTTGACCTTTTTGTAACCTTTAAAACTGTCAATCACTCTCTTCTTGATACTCTTTTCCTTTTAGATTTTCATGACACTACTCTTCCTGGTTCTCCTTCCACTTACCTTACTGTTTGTCATTATTCTCCCTTGGTGAATCTTCATTTAGGTCACATTTGCTAGTCAGAGGTGTCCCACAGGGCTCTGTCCTGGATTCCCTTCTCTTCTCCCTCCATACTATTTTACTTGGTGATCTCTGCAACCCCCAAGGATTCAATTACCGTGTCTATGCCAATGATTTTCAAATCTACATGTTCAGCCCTAATTTCTTTCCTGATGTCTAGTTCCCCATCTCCAACTGCCTATTGGAATCTCAATCTGGACATCCTATAAACATCTTAAGCTCAGTAATGGATAGAGTGCTAGTCCTGGATACAGGAAGACTCATCTTTCTGAGTTCAAATCTGGCCTTAGATACTTCCTAGCTGTGTGGCCTGGCAAGTCACTCAAACCTGTTTGCCTCAGTTCCTCATTTGTAAAATGCACTGGAGAAGGAAATGACAAACCATTCCAACATATTTGCAAAGAAAATACCAAATGGAATCACAAAAATTCAGACATGACTGAAAAATGACTAAACAACAACAAAAAAATCTGCTCAAGGACTTTCCCTAAAAAGGTCTTAAAGTCCCAGATAAAGGGTGGGGAAGGAAGAGATGATCTTACCTAGAAAAACAATACTAACATAAAAACAAACAAACAAACAATAAAACACTGCTATGGTTTGCCATTTCCTTCCCCAGCTCATTTTTCTCACTAAATTCTCCCCTCTTTCTAACTTCACTATTATAGTCCCCCCAGTAACCCAGGCTTCCAATTTAGGTGTCATCCTCAACTTCTCACTTTCTCTCAATCCCCCCCCCCCCATACCACGTCAAATCTGTTGCCATGCCAATCTATTGTACCCCTTCCTTTTCTTCTCTGACATTGCCACTACATCTTCTGACTCTGGTTGTTCTCACTGGTTATTCCCACACTTAGAATGTTCTCCCTTCTCTTTTTCATCTCCCAGCTTCCCTGACTTCCTTCAAGTCCCAAAATTAAAATCTTACCTTCTACAAGAAGACTTTCCTGATCCCTCTTAATTCTAATGCCTTCCCTCAGCTGATTATTTCCAATTTATCCTGTATATATTCTGTTTGTACATAATTGTTTACATGCTGTCTTCTCCATTAAACTGTGAGATCCTTGTGAGGTGGGACAGTCTTTTGCTTTTCTTTGTAACCCCAGAACTCAGCAGAGTAACTGGTACATGGTAGGCACTTAATAAATGTTTATGTGACATATCAGTCATAGACCTAAAGCATTTTTCATGGAAAGAAATCTAAAAGAATAAATTGATATCCACAGAGAATAGAACATATAAAAATGAAATGAATCAGTACATTTGGAAAATCAGACTGATAGAGGATTATTTGTTACTTTGAGGAGAAGGTGGATTGAGGGTAGGTTGGTGATTTCCCCCCTAAAAATTTTAAGTCTCAGAAAAACAACTTCCCCTGGATCTGAGCTGGGTTGATTAATGAGAGAGTCAGCACAAATCACAGCCCACTACTTCTAGTTAGTTCCACTCTAGATTGTGCCTCACATTCCATCTAGTCATCTGCCTTTTGGCCATCTGCCCTGTTACTTCATGCTTTACCTCTTAATTCCTTTCTTCCTCTTATTCCTTTGTTTTCCAGCTGGTTTCAAATTCCATTTTTTGCTTCTTATTAGCTCGGTGGCACTGGGTAAAACACTTAAGCTTTCTGGGCATCTGCTTCCTTATTTGTAAAATAGGGGAATAGTTATTTTTTTCAAGGTGCATTTCCATTCTAATTTCTGTGATTCAAAACTCAAAACACCCTCTGCCAATCATATAGAAATCTGTTTTGCACACTCACAGCATGGTGGTAAAGACCTTGCCATACTCCCTCTGCTGGTCACTCTTTGTAATGATAAACCTTAATGCGGGTAAATCTCACACTTTGTACTTTTTCTCTTTAAAGTTTCATTTTCTCTATCTGTCTGTATCAGTTTGTCTTTTAAAGCACATTAAAATCTAACTGATTTGAAAATATGGTGTAAGATAAGAGGTTTTTTTTTTTTAATTTAAAAATTTCATTTGTATTTGTCTAACTTCTTTAACTTATTTTGGTTATCAGTCTCATTTGAAGTTCAGTCTTGTCTGGCTCTTCATGACCCCATTTGGGGTCTTCTTGGCAAAGATACTAGAGTGGTTTGCTATTTCATTCTCCAACTCATTTTACAGACGAGGAAACCGAAGCAAAGAAAGTTAAGTGACTTGCCCAAGGTTTTGAGTTTGAGGCTAGATTTGAACTAAGGTCTTTCTGATCCATAGCACCACTTAGTTGTCCAACAAGAGAATGCCAATATAATTTATCATTTCTACTTTATTTACATTGCTGTCACTTTCGCAAAATGCTTGTTTAGCATAGCCCTCCCTTGCAACATTAAGTACAGCTAAGCAAAAAAAGATTGTTGTTGTTTGGTCATTTTAGTCATTGCTGACTCTTCATGACCCCATTTAGGGTTTTCTTGGCAAGAATACTGAAGAAGTCTGGCATTTCTTTCTGTAGCTCATTTTACAGATGAGGAACTTGAGGCAAAGTGAGCTAAGTGACTTGCTCAGGGTTACATAACTAGTGAGTATCTGAGGCTGGATTTGAACTCAGGCCAGGCATTCTATCTACTGTACTACCTAAGGTCTGAAATTAGGAAGACTTATGTTTATGAGTTCAAATCTTGCCTTAGACACTTACTGTGTGATTCTAGGCAAGTCACTTAACCCTGCTTAGTTTCCTCATCTGTAAAATGAGACGGAGAAGGAAATGCCACATCACTCCAGTATCTTTGCCAAGAAAACCCCAATTGGGGTGATGAAGTCAGACGTGACTGAACACAACTGAATAACAACAAGCAAAAGAAACAGCTATCTTGGATCATTGTATTGCTGAGAAGAGTTAAGCCTATCATAGTTGATCATCACACAATGTTGCTTTTACTGTGTACAATGTTCTCCTGCTTCTGCTTATTTCACTTTCTATCAGTTCATGTAAGTCTTTCCAGGTTTTTCTGAACTCTGCTCATCATTTCTTACAGCATAATAGTATTGCATTATATTCATATACTACAGCTTTTTCAGCCATTCCCCTATTGATGGGCATTTCCTCAACAATAATATATTTCTAAACTAAAACTAGCAAGTTTATTTTAGCAAGTCAGCCTGATGTTGTAGTTAGAAGATTTTGGAGTCAGGAAAATCTAGGTCTGAGTCCTACCTCCTGCACGGATTGGCTGAATGATTCTGGCTGTCTCTTAACATTTCAATGTTTCTTGGCAACCCTTTCAGACTACTAATTGCAAAGAAGTTGCTGAGTTCCTTAGTTCTCTACACCAATGAATGAAATCCCAGGTTTGCACTGACCACCCCCCAAAAAAATTATTGCCAATACCATTGAGGAGTCTTCTCTTCTACATCCATTACTTAGTCCTAAACCAGACACTGGTCTGATGTCTCTCACCATAGGCTTTAGCTATCTTAACCCTTTGGCTACTTCTACTGTATATTGTGGCTTCAGAGAGTAGAACTCTCAGAATTAGCACGATGAATGAATGGAGGTAACAAAGATACAGATGTCATCTTTTAAAAATGGAAGAAGTACACTGTGACCAACCTTTTTTGAAGTTGTGAGGAAAAGGGCTTGGACCTCGAATACATTGGGGAGAGGTATGTGCAAGCAGGCAGGCCTCTTTTGCAGAGCTCTTTAAACTAGGAGGGGTTTCGGACTTACTTTTCTTTAAGGACAAGCTACTCAGTGCTTCTTTTGTTTGACACTGACCTTTGAGGAGGTAGAGAAAAAGCTTAGTTAAGCAAAAGCTAGGGAAAGAAGGAACAAGGAGGCAGTAGAGAAAGGTGCTTATCTGCTTAGTGCAAGAGTTACACACACACACACACACACATACACACACACACGCACACACACATGCACATGGTTAAGAACTCTTGCACTAATCAGATAAGCACCTTGCGTGTGTGTGTGTGTGTGTCTAAGTGTGAATGTGTGTGCATCTATGAGATGGATTCTTTTGACAGTCTGCTGAAACCTATAGAGCCCTTCTCAGAATAATGTTTCTAAATGCATAAAATAAAATACAATAGGATTACAAAGGAAATCAGTTATATTGAAGCATGGTAATTAAAAAAACACCCAAAAAACAACCACAAGTACACATCCCTCCAGGTTAAGATATTCTGGACAGGCAGCTTTACCCCATTGCTCCAGTCCATCAGTTATTCATTCACCAAGCATTTATTAAGCTCTTACTATATTTCAAGCACTGGATCGCATGACTAAGCCCTTCTTTTGAGGAGCTTTCAAAAGATTTAATTACAACATAGTTGCCTATCCCTATTTAAAATGGAGACATCAGTCACAATTAATGTTTTTTTTTTTTTTTTTTAGCACTTCACACTTTACAGAGCACTTCCCAACTCTGATAGAAGTGCACATGCTATCTGAATGAGGAAGGAAGGGAACTTGCCCGGAATCATTCCACTACAGGAAGAATCAGAATTGGAACCCAGGTCTTCTGATTTGAAGGCCAGTGCTCTGTTGACTCTACAATTGTACCTTAAGAGCGACTTTTACTAAAGATGTTATGTTACTTTTGGTAGGGTGGGGGTGGGGAGGGATAAAGTACTAGGCTTGGAGTCAGGAAGATTCATCTTTATACGTTCAAATCTGACGTCAGACACTAGTTGTGTGACCCTGGGCAAGTCAATTAACCTTGTTTGCCTCAGTTTCCTCTTCTGTAAAATGAGCTAGAGAAGGAAATGGCAAAATTTAATATCTTTATCAAGAAAACCCCAAATAAGCTTATAAAGAGTCAGACATGACTGAACAACAACAAATTTTCCTACACGGAAAATCATTTACAAGAGCAAAAATGGTAGTTTAGGAAATCTGGTTGTGTCTTAGGGACTGCTTTCTTTTCTCAACCTCAGAAAGTGTTTGCAACTATCACCCATGCTGGGCAATTCAGGTTTGATTGGCTTCAGAGGTGACTTCTGAAGAGACAGAATGGACCCCAGCTGGATGCTGGCCTCTTTCCTTCACATCAGTGGAGTGTCACACAATCACACATATATCCTGCCCCTCAGAGGCAGTTCTCTGACTGCACTCAGTTGCAAGTGTTACTGATTTTCAAATATGGCTTGCTTGTGAAGCTTTCCCACCTCTTCCCCACCTTCTGATGAATAGCATTATTGACGGATTCACAGGATCTCAGAATTAGGAGGAATCTTATGTTGTTGTTGTTCAGTTGTTTCAGTTCTGTCTGACTCTTTGTGAGCCCATTTGGGGTTTTCTCAGCAAAGATACTGGAGTGGTTTGCCATTTCCTTCTCCAGTTCATTTTACAGATGAGAAAACTGAGGCAAACAGGGTTTAGAGACTTGCCCAAGGTCACACAGCTAGTAAGTGTCTGAGGTCAGATTCGAACTCAGGAAGATGAATCTTCCTGACTTCAGGCCTAGTATTCTATCCACCATGCTGAAGGAATCTTAGAAAACATCTAATCCAACCCATACTTGAAAAAGAATACTCTTGAAAAGATACCCAACAAATGTTCATTTACTTGGTAGATGGTCTCTATAATTTGTTGTTGTTAAAAAATTCAGCTTGAAGCAAATGTGGTGCTAAGTCTCTCTGTACTTACCTGGGCCAGTATCTATGTAACAGATGTACAACTGTGTAGGAGCACCTGCCATACCTTATAGTCCTATGACATAACCTTTGAGAACCCACAGTTACCTCTACATCATTATAAAGTAAGATAATAGATATTCTTTGTCTTACTTGAGGAAACATCATTTGGGGAGCTGAGACCACTAGTTTCTATTCTTTTAAGTCAGCATTCATAATGCAGAAAATCTGATGTATCCTCAATAAAGTTAAATACCTCATCAAGCATAACACTAATTTGGACTAGGAATTCCTGAACAGACAATGTACATTTTAGTAGAAATCCAGGCATATTCTTATTCTTTTTTCATATATTCTTATCCTTTGGGCTTGTCATCTTCCTCAGCACACTTTAAATTTCCAAATAACTTTTGGGGACTCAAACAATTAGCCGATTAGCTATCAAACATCTGAAAGATGGAGGCTCAATAAGAAAAATAGGAAAGGGAATCAAAAACTCATTGAGATGCTTCCATGGGATGTTGATGACTGGGAAATTTGTGTTTTAGAGTTATGTGTTTTACATCTCTAAAAAGATATAAAATATCCATATCCAATTCAGTACTAATGTCAGAAAAATACCAAAAGATTTCCAATTCAAACTGAAAATGTCTAGAGTTAATTAAATTCATCATCTGAAAAACTCTGAAGAGGCTGGACTAAATGATTTTTGAGGTTCAACTAAACTCTCCTATCTGTTGATACTAGCACCATTCTCCTAGATTCTCAAGCTGAAAACCTGCAAACATCTTTGACTCCTTCTGCTTTGGTCTCCTATGTCTAATCAGTCTACAGTTTTCATAGAATTGACCAGTCTGTTTTCTTTTAAAGCCTCCTTCTCTTTTCCTTTCCTATAACCACTTCCCAGATTCAGGCTCTCTCTAACCTGGGGAAGACAATTGCAGTTGCCATCTAACTGGTCTCTTTGCTTCCAGCCTATACTGTCTCCAATCCAATCCATCTTTCATTAATTATTCTCAATAAGAGTTTTGATTATGTCAATAAAAATTCAGTGGCACCCCATTGTTTGGAATTTAAGGTCCCCATCAATATGGATTCAAATTATGTTTTCAGTTTTATTTCCCACAGCACCTGGACATGCATTTCAAGTTCCAATGCTTGCTCTAATGATGGGTTCCACATGTAGGACTATATTAAAACTATGTTCCCTGAAAATCCTCAGAATTTTCCTAAACTCTGTCTCTGCTTATTTTGTTCTTTATCTAGAATATTCTTCTCTAACATCTCTGTACCTATTAAAATTCTATCCATTCTTTCAAATTCTACTTCTTCTGAAGCCTTTCCTGATCTCCTCCTCTGGATGTGATCTCTTCCCCTGAATCCGTAACACCTTGTATTTTTTTGTATTTTTAAAATTAATTTATTTTGATTTATCAACAATCACTTCCATAAACTTTTGAGTTTTAAATTTTTCTCTCCCTCTCTTCCCACCCCCCTCCTTGAGATAGTGCTCAATCTGATATAGGCTATACATATACATTCTTATTAAACATATTTTCACATTAGTGATGTTGTAAGTAAGAATTAGAACCAATAGGAGAAACCACCAGAAAGAGGAAACAAAACACAACAGAAGAAAAAAAATAGCAAATAGTATGCTTCGATATGCATTCAAACTCCATAGTTCTTTCTTTGGATGTGGGTAGCATTTTCCATCATGAGGCCTTTGGAGATGTCTTAGATCCCTGTATTGCTGAGAAGGGTTAAGTCCATCAATATTAGTACCTAACTGATTATGTTATTCCCTTCTTGAGCCAAATCTGATGAGAGTAAGGTTCAAACAATGCTCATCTCCCTTCCTTCTTTCCCTCTGCTGTAATAAGTTTTTGTGCCTTTTCCTATAATGTAATTTACCCTTGTCTGCCTCTTCATTTCCATTTCTCTCAGTACATTTTCTTAGATCAGATTAATCCACTTACTTGATCCATTTAACCCACTTGATTAGATTTTTTTTATCATTACATCAAAGTCAATTTATACCCACACCCTTTATGTATACCCCTTTAACATGGAGTAATAACAATACAGTTCTCAAGGGTTTCAAGTGTCATCTTTCCTTGTAGGGAGGTAAACAGTTTGCCCTTATTAATAACATGTTGTTTCTTTCTGTCCCGTTTACCTTTTTATGTCTCTCATGAGTCTTGTATTTGAATATCAAATTTTCTGTTGAGCTCTGGTCTTTTTATCAGGAAGGTTTGTAAGTCTCCTATTTTGTTGAAAATCCATCTCCTCCCCTGAAAGATCATGCTCATTTTCGCTGGGTAGTTGATCCTTGGTTGTAATCCAAGCTCCTTTGCCTTATGGAATATCATATTCCACGCCCTATGGTCTTTTAATGTAGAAACTGCAAGGTCCTGTGTAATCCTGATTGTGGTTCCATGATGTTTAATTTTTTTTATTCTGGCTGTTTGCAGTATTTTCTCTTTGACCTGGTAATTTTGGAATTTGGCTACTATATTCCTTGGCATTTTCAATTTGGGATCTCTTTCAGGAGGTGATTGGTGGATTCCTTCTGTGGCTATTTTACCCTCTGATTCTAGGACCTCAGGGCAGTTTTCCTTATGATTTCCTGAAAAATACTGTCCAGGCTCTTTTTTCATCGTGATTTTCAGGTAGACCAATAATTTTTAAATTGTCTCTCCTGGATTAATTTTCCAGATAAGTTGTTTCACCAATGAGATATTTGACATTTTCATCTATTTTTTTCATTCTTTTGCTTTTGTTTGACTGATTCTTGTTCTGTCATAGAGTCATTAGCTTCCATTTGCCTTCTAATTTTTAATAAATTGTTTTCTTCTGTTAGATTTTGTACCTCCTTCCCCATTTGGCCAATTGTATTTTTTAGGGACTTGTTTTCTACAGTGAATTTTTGTCCTTCCTTTTCCAAGCTATTGACTCTCTCTTGCATACCTCTCATTTCTTTTCCCATTTTTTCTTCTACCTCTCTCATTTGACTTTTAAAATCCTTCTTGAACTCTTCTAAGGAGGTTTTTTGGGCTTCAGACCAGTTCATATTCCTTTGAGGTTCCAGATGTGGATTTGTTGACAATGTTGCCCTCTTCAGGAGGAGATTTTGGCTGTTCTTTTTCTATTCACTGTCTTGATCAAAGTCTTTTTAAATGCTTAATACTAGTAGAATGAGTTGAATTTAGAATATAATAATTGGCATTGCTATGGAATTCAATTTAATTCAATTCAGGAAACATTTATTAAGTGCCTATTATTTCCGAGGCATCACACTAAGTGCGGGGATACAAAAAAAAAAAAAAAAAAAGAAAAGAAAAGAAAGAAAAAAAAATTAAACAATCTTTGCCCTCAAAAAGTTTACATTCTATTGGCAACTACAACATTGGTAAATAAATAGAAAGTAAATGCAAACAATACAAAGTAATTTTGGTGGGGGAGAACACAAATAATTGGAGGGAATAAGAAATGCCTGATATAGGAAGTGCAACTTGTAAAATTCATGTAGAAAGTTTTAGGGAAGCCTTGTATGTGTCATATGAGTGTGGATAATATAAAAAAGAACATGTATGGTTTCTTAAAAACACATTATAGTTTGGGTCATCATTGTATTTGTGCACAGTTAGTATTGTTGGGATAGGTTTTTATTTTATGGAGTTTTTAGAACATCTTAAGATTAAAAGGTGAAAAAAAATTAGAGACCATTTAGTATAATTTTTCTCATTTTGATAAATTTTAATTCTGGTAAGCTAAACCTAAGAGTGATTTTATTTTAAAGGAAAATACAATTTTAAATTAAAGAAGTGTTAATTAAATCATCATCTTTATCCTCAATACACATTTTATTTCCTCCTGTATATGAAACACGTGTTGTATGTGAAAGGGCCACATGTGGGCAGTTTCTAATGCTTAGCAAAGTACATTCTATACAACATCTAATAGATGTTTAGTCCTTTGAGTTGAATAAAGAATTAGGAAGATAACCAGTTAAAATACCTTTCTACCCCACAAATTTATCTTTAAAAAACCACTTTCTACTTACCTTCAAGACACTAAACATGTTGTTTCTTGGACTGCTGCCTATTTCTTATTTCAGTAATTCTCTCGTGAAGTGTTTTTTCTTAAGTGATTTCTTTCCTTAACTCATGATGTATTCAACTGACATTTATCAAATGCTTACTCTCCTAGGAGTCAAGGAAAATATAAAGATAAATAAAACAGCAAACTCAATCTAGCAGGGAAGATAAAGCATGTACAAAACCCAATCTAATATGAAATAGAATATAAGTTCATAAGAGTGTGATCATAACTATGAAGTAGAAAAATGAATATGTCCTAGGTGTAAGGTTAGGGATAGGAGGAAAGACAGGTATTCTCCAAGTTCTCACTACACTTGTCAGAACTTCCAAAGGAGAAAGTGAAAATTTTTGTTTTCCTCTTTTCCTTTCCAGATGCTGTTAGTTCTGGAAACCATTTAGGTTCCTGGTACAAACAGACTACAGCTCTCATATAATTAGTGTCTCATTAGATCTCTAATCTCTATATTAGGTTACTATATTATGCTAACCTCTACCAAATAGGTGATAGTTTTCTGGCCTTTTTAGCTAGTGGTGATATCAAATGTGGCTCAGGACTCCTTGAGTAGCACTGATTTAAGAGGATCAGTCAATGGAGTTGGCAAAGTCTTAGGAACAGGTGGAATTTCACATAGTGTTTTTTTCCATTTACTTGCAAGAAATGAATATGAAGTGTCTAAGTTTAAGAAGCATTTGTTTAGCTTTTGTTTTTACCTTTTGTCAAAGTGAATTGGGTTTTGTGGTTTTATTTGGAATTCCATGCTCCATTTTGTTGGATTCTTCCTATTTGTTGAGATGGTTAATTTTAAAATTTAAAAAAATGTGAGAAATAAAGTTAAAGGAGCAGCTATCTTCTTTATGTGATCAGGCTCTTAATTTTTATTTTTTTCCCCTGGCTCTATCTAGTCAGGTTGTGAACAGTCCCTAGCGTAAATTTTCAGTGCAGTATGGGGGCATCAGGCTATGTGTCACTCTACAAGGTTAATGGGAACTATGTAGCTAAATCCGGATGCTGCATATTGAAAAGTTCTCTCCAAATGTCTAAATGCTTAGGGCTTGGGGGAATCTTCAGCTGAGGAAATGGCAATGCTATTCATAACCAGACATTAAAACAAAAGTTTTATTTAATGTGACTGTCAGGTTTTGGCTCCTGTTTCTGACAGACCAAAAGAGCCTTTGTGACCCTCTCATCCAAACTATTTGTACGTTATGACTTGCCTAAGGAAAGCTTCCTCTATGGGGATTTTTTTTTCCTGCTGTCTCAAAAAGGGGCTGTGTGCAAAGTAGAAATTCAAAACATAAAAGGAAAAAGAATTGTTAGCTAACCAACAAGGCTATTGAAACAGAAGGGACAACAAAAGACTTCACATGAATCACACCAGATTCTGGTATTTTGTTATTCTGTTATTCAGTTCAGTTGAACTGGAGACAACGTTCATAGGCTTTCATCTGTGAAAAAAATTTTCTTTTCTTCTTGCAGAAGTAAGACAGAGACAGACTCTACTAGAAAGAAAACCTTTGTTAAGGAGGGAGCAATTATGTTGTGGTAGAGTGTAAACTCCTTGAAGGCAGACACCGTCCTTTTCTTGGTCTTTGTTTCCTAGGCACCTAACAGTGTATGGAACAATATAGATGCATACAACGTAGGAGCTTTAAAAATTGCGTATTGGATTGAATCAAAGCACCAATACTTCTCCTTATAGTAATGACTGTTCAAATAAGAGACTAATATTCTGGTTAAGTTCTATTCATTTGGCTTACAGACAATGGAGAGAGTACTAGATCTGGAATCAGGAACAACTGAATTCAAATCCTGTCTTGGACACTTGGCTATGTGATCCTGGGCAAATCTCTTCACCTCTGTCTACTTCACTTTCCTCATCTGAAAAATGGGGATAATAATAGCAGCTACCTTCTAGGTTTTTTTGTGAGGACAAAATTAGATATTTAGAAAGTGTTTTGCAAACCTTATCGTGCGATGTAAAAACTACAACAACAACAATTACTACAACTACAACAACTACTACTAGTACTGCTATTTGGATAGTTAGGTGGCACAGTGGAATCATAAGACATCTTTGTGAATTCAAATCAAGCCCCAGATACTTACTAACTATGTGACCCTGGGTAAGTCACTTAAGCCTTATTGCCTCAGTTTTCCCATCTGTAAAATGAGCTGGAGAGGGAAATGGCACACCACTCTAGTATCTTTACTGAGAAAAATCCAAAAAGGGTCAGACACAACTGAAAATGACTAAACAACAACAACAACAACAACAACAACTACTACTACTACTACTACTACTACTACTACTACTACTACTACTACTACTACTACTACTACTACTACATGGAAAGGATTAGGTTTTTTTTTAAAACTGATTTAAAAAAAAAAAGAAAACACTAATTTATCACAACCTAGCCCCAACCTACCTTTCCAACCATATAATACTTTGTTCTCCTTTCTATAATCTATGGTCTGGCCAAACCTTACTATTCTTTATGCAGATAATTCCATCCCCTGTGTCTGTGCCTCTGCACTGTCTGTCCCCCATACATAGATCATGTTCTTCTACTCATAGAATCCCTTATTTTCCTCAGAACTATTCAGGCATTAATTTCTATATGAAGTCTTTCCTAATCTTCCAGCTCCTGTATGATAGAATATAAGCTCCTTCAGGGGAGGGACTGTTTCATTTCTGTCTTTGTACTTTGTACTCTCAGTGCCTAGCACAAGGTAGACATTTAATAAATACTTGATGATTAATTGCATGGGTCACATGGAACCCCAAATGCAGGGATGGGTATTAGATGATGGGTATCAGAAGAATGAAGCAAAGATACACGAATCCAGAAAAGAGCACAGCAGGGGAAAGCTAAAGAAAGGAGGAACAAGAAACAATAAGAAGAATAACAAAGGGATAGGATGAAGAGGAAAGAGAAAGTGGGAAGAAGAAGAAGAAGAAAAAGAAGAGGGGATTGGAGTGATATACCTATACTTAATACACATCACCAGATAATGTGATGCTCACAAATTCCTAACAATATAATTGGGCCTAGGGCTAACCTGAGAACGGTAAAGACAATAGGGCCATGATAGGAATTACTAAGACTTGGGGGAAGAAGGATTAGGATCTGGGCTAGAAGAAAAGTGAAGATTAGGAACAAGATGGAAAGCAGGAAGAAATTGTGGCCAGACTAGAGTTCAAGTTGCACCAAGGAGGACTTACTAAGGGACAGACCTAGCCCTTTCTCTGCCTGTGATTTAATGGCTAGCTATGAATACTAGTGAAACCCTGTTTTGTTCTAAGGAGTTGCACACAGCAACCTCCAGCAAGAAGCATGCTCAAAATTATCCACAGGCATAGCTCAGTTGAACTGTTGGGAGAATCCACCATCTTGAGACACTGTTCTCACTCTTCTTATTCAGATACCATTCTTATCTTTTATATATGTTTGTGTGTGTATGTGTGTGTATATGTATATATGTATATATATATATATATACACACATAGATATACATATATAGCTATATATACATATGCATACACACACATATATACACACATACTCATTTATTGTCAGAACAAGCATAATATTCTCATTTTGCATACAAATAAAAATATAATAGCTTACATTCACATAGTGACAAAGTTTAGAAAGTATTTTACATAATGATCTCAATTGATGCTCATATCAGTCTTTAAAGTTAGCTATTATTATTGCCATTTTACAGATGAAGAAACTGAATTCTCAGAAAGGTCAATGAATCATTACCACATCACGCAGTGTCTAGGGTGGGATTCTAACCCAGGTCTTCCAGACTGAATCTCAGATGTAATGGCTTGACCCAGTCAAACAGCTAGTATGTTGCAGAGCTGAGGCTAACCCCAGGCACCTGATTCTAAATATAGTAGGCTTTCCCCCCCATTACAACATGTTGCCTTTCGTTTGTGCCCCATGTGAAATCAAGATCCCAATTCCTGTATTGTATTCAGTCCCTGCTGCTCTATTTCTTTCCTTCTTTTCTTCCTTCCTTTCTCTTTCTTTCTTTCTTTCTTCCTTTCTTCCTTTCTTTCTTCCTTCCTTTCTTTCTTTCTTTCTTTCTT